>NW_015643187.1:118482-127403 GCF_001515625.1 Sinocyclocheilus rhinocerous | reverse complement strand
TGTCTTTAATCTAGATTTAAACAGAGAGAGTGTGTCTGAACCCCGAACGCTATCAGGAAGGCGATTCCAGAGTTTGGCGGCCAAATCGTGCAGTTTCTGTGCTATGGTGGGGCCTGAAACCTGACTGAAATTCTTCATAGAGATCATTTTTTTAGCAAGAAGGAGCACAATTGAGCAGACACAACTTTTTCCGTTTAGACATAAACGGAAGATTTGAAATGGGTCTGTAATTTGCCAGTTCACTAGGATCTAGTTGTGGTTTCTTAATAAGAGGCTTAATAACCGCCAGCTTAAATGGTTTTGGGACGTGACCTAAAGATAACGATGAGTTAATCACATTGAGAAGTGGTTCTTCTGCTACAGGTAACAACTCTTTCAGTAATTTAGTGGGTACAGTATCTAATAGGCATGTTGTTGGTTTAGATGCAGTGATAAGTTTATTTAGCTCTTCCTGTCCCTGCTCCTGCAATTTCTAAAAAGCCCCTCTAATTTTTTTCCAGGAATGCCAAAATTAGGTAAAACCCTTTAAGCACAGCACAAGAGTGAAATCTCACCCTTTTGTCAAAGGAATGTCACAGACAGTGATTAAGAATGAAAAAGGGATAACAAACCAAATCATTGCCTCTGACACTTCTCTCTGAACCTTCTGATTTTCCACTGGATATGTAAGTACGCTGGCCTAAAACATGTCCCTGGAACAACATTTTCTGTTGGTCATGAAACAACATTTGTTTCAAACAAATTCAGTACCTACAGTACCATATATCAAACCCCAATCCAAACCGTTAACAACCTATAAAACCAGAAAGAAATGCTAGTTTCAAAATATTTTCTTCAAGCCCCTAATCCCAGTTCCAAGTTTAAAACCTAATAGGGATGTTGTTCCAGGACCAAAAAAGATGCTGTTCCAGGAACATGTCCAAATTGGCAAATCACAGTCACTGGACAACCACGTCATGAACCCTGCTACTGCACTACGAATGTTCCTCTTGAAGGCAAAAGAAGGATCAGTGGAGAACAGAGCGTACAGAACAGAGTGTGTTTCTAATATATGGAGAGGCAGGCAGAATGTGTGTGTGGGGGGTTCATTTCCTCTAATACAGAAGCTGTTCAACATTTTATCATGGTTGAGGTGGTCAGACTCATGGGAGTTTTTCTGGTTATCGCATCATCAGCACCTGCAGCACAGTGCTGAACATACAGAATTAACCAGGGTGAGAGTTGAGAGAGTCTCACAAGCAGACAGTTAAAGCTGTTCTAAGCATTTTTTGGAATACCATGCATAAAATGTTCCCACTGCCTGACATATATCACTAAAATAGGTGTCCTGAGAAATCACACCTGGTTCTGTGACAGCACCATTCTCTGTAAACAGCTAAAAAATAGAATCTGAGCACATCTCCCACAAGGTACTGCATCGACTGCCACTCATCTTGCACATTCAGGTTTGCTTACATTGGATTTTCTCGAATATCTTTGGAGGGTTTTGGGGAGAGGACATGTGTTTGAAGTGATGGAGGGTGGTCTAGTTCAGTGGCTACAGTAAATCTGGTGGAAGTTAGCAAGATGGCTAACATTTCATACAGTAGCTTTGAAGGAATTACATTTAATTTTTATATATGTATGGCTTGTTCACACTTTGATTGTCGTTTCTCTTTAACTACTGGTTAACAAGCTACCAAAGATTAAAAACTAGGCCTTGAACTGAACAGATACTGAATTTCAGGAATCGCTGAAATATTTAGCTGGATTCAGTCACAGCTATGCTTTAAGTGTTGTGTAAGACAATGTCTCAAATGGAAACAGACAGGAAAAAGTGTACCAGGAAACACACACATACACACCAGAAAACACACATATCCACATGGACCGTGAAATAAAAACCTTTCTCTCTAAGGACTCCCACTTTGGGCCATGTGTTGGACGTGAAACATTCCAGAAGCGTTAAATGATTCCTGAAGGAAATCCAATGCCCACGCTTCCAGCAGACCTGCAGTGTCTAGGCTAGCCAACCATTCACTGGTTTTCTGCGGTTCAAAGGTGTTTACCATGAAAACCTCCTGTGCTTTTTCCCGCATTCCTTCCTACGTTACAGGTAAATGTCCATAATCATTTGCGTCTCGGCGTGTGGCAGCAGAAAATCTTTGATGAATGAAGAAACCCCCTGTGAAGGGGACCAGGAAGACTTTCTGAGGGGCCTTGATAATTCATCAAAGACACATCGATAGACCCTTCATTTCTTCACAGAAGGTCTCACGCACTTAATACACGACTGAGAGGTCTGAACTTTCGCCACACTCTTAGAGCAAAGGATGCTGGGACAGCCTCTATGGCAGTTTGATGTGGCTGTTTCCTGAGCCGCAGGCCATAAGGAGGTTTGATTCAGACCGTGAACATTTTAAAATTGTCTTGTGACACAGACTCTGAGTATTCTCTGAAAGTTTCTCGATTTAGTTCCATCTGTTAGTAGATGACAGTGACTAAATAGATGTGTATGTGCACCAAGAGTAAGTAGAAAAGGTTATGTTGTCAGATTCATGTTAGTAGTTTTAGACCGGGGGCCTTTTAAGATGACATGAACATGACTGGCAGATGCCTCCTGAAGGGACACTCATCAACACACACCAATGTCAATCAACACACTCAATTAATTTTTCCTTTCAGGCCATAGTTTGTGTTCCAAAACCTCATGTCCCTTTGAAGATGTTGAAGAAAATGTATCTAGTGAATACATTTGAGCTTGATGGGTGCTTCCGGAGATCCCTGTTCCAAAGGTCTACCAGTTACAGAAAGTACACGTTATTCTGGCTGGTAAAGTAAGTCATTCAACAAAATATTGTTGCAAACCAGTTCTCTTGTGAAGCATAATGTGGCCATGCTTCCAAAAAAAAACTGGACATAGTATGCCATTGCCAAATTAGCACAACACAACAGAAACAAGCTGCAACACAACGGAAACAAGCCACGCCACAACACAACAAAATTAGCACAACACAACCGAAACAAGCCACAACACAATGGATTCAAGTTGCAACATAATGGAAAGAAGTCGCGACAAAACTAAATTAGCACAACACAAATAAATTAGTCCTATGTGTTGTGGCAATTTCGTTGTGTTGTGCACTACTTGGCCATCGTACATATAGGTGCCTTTGACATAACACAGGACGTATGCGTAGCACAATTAGTGACGAACGCGGAAGCGCGGAGAAGAAAGTAAAACAAAATGATGGTCATGAATTAGAAGTACAAAACGAGGATTTGTAAAGAAAAATGTTGGATGATTTCGATATAAGCCAAGAGGAGACTGGTTTTCCTTTACTAAAGTATGGTTTGCTTCCTTTGCTCCTGTAAACAAACTCGCGAGACTAGCATATCTCACTGGAGCTTACGCTACGCTGGCGTCCTACGTCATCCGACTGGAAAGGCTTGCACGTGTGACGGTCAGCGGAAATTGAGAGAAAAGTGTTTATAACATTTTAGATTTGGATATTTTCCTTACAAAAACGCACCGATTCGCTACAGGAGGCCTTTATTCACCCCCCGGAGCCGTATGAGGCATGCTTTATTATGGATGGATGCGCTTTATTTCACTTCTTTTGGACTGTTGAAAAAAAACACCTGCCCACTGCCATTATAAAGCTTGGAAGAGCCAGGACCATTTTTAATGTAACTCTGATTGGATTTGTCTGAAAGAAGAAAATCATATACACCTTGGATGCCTTGAGGGTGAGTAAATCAAGAGCTAATTTTCATTTTTGGGTGAACTAACCCTTTAAACTCTGGGCTTTGTGCAGGTCAAATCAAGTAAATAAGGCTCAGTAAACCATTTCTCTGTGGAGAGGGGTTTAACAGTGTACTGTTATTTGGGATGATAATCCTAATTTTTCTGTTTTTAGGGTTAGGTTTGGCCTAGGCTAAGATTTAGAAAGACTAATAGGAATGTTGTTCTAGAATAAATAAGGATCATCCTTAACAAAATCAATCCTAATACATTTTACTGTAGACAGTTTGCAAATTATGATCCGATTCCAACCCTGCTCTACCACACCTAATTAGCTGGTTAAAATCTGTTTGACTGCAAAAATCTGAAGGCTTAATACTGAGAGGAGTGCAGTTGATCAAATGGCTTGGTGCCACTTTATTCTGATGGTCCCATTTAGACATTCTGCTAACTATAAGACTATAGGTAACTAGTTGTCAGCTATCGGTCATTACAGTATTAGTAGACTGTCTGCTTAATATCTGCTAACACATTATTTTGATGGTCATCTGACAGATATTCTGCTGACTATGAGTAACTTTGCAAGTACTTATTTTTCCAACCCTAACTATAATCTTAACAGTTTACTAATACGTTACTGAGAGTTAGCTGATGTGTAGTTTGCAAAGTTGCGTGCAGTCAAAAGAATGTCTAAAGTGGACCATCAAAATTAAGTGTAACCAACAGCTTTACACCAAAACTAAGACTTGAGCTCGGTTCAGCACAGCATGGATAGGAACCGTTCTCAGCCTGGAAATCTCAGCACGGTTGGAAAAGCAACTTAAATGTCCGATTCATCCTTGAAAAAGTATTCTATGTGTTCTAATTTACCTCCATGCATTCTAAAACTGATGTCAACACATTGAAATACATTAAAATATATTTTTAACTTCAGGTGCTCTCCAGATTTGCTGGTCTTGTTCTGATTAGGTTGGAAATGGTGTCAGGATTGAGTGTTTTTTTTTACAGAATGTGTAGAGGGAGGTTTTACAGAGCTTGTCTGGCACCCTCTGGCCTTCTCTCCAGAGCCCCACACATCGCTAACACACACACACACACACCACTCGCTAACATGCTCATAAGTGCAGGTGTTTGTTTTTAATTGGCTAGTTAGCTGAGAGACATGTCTTACCTGACTGCTTACCGCTGGTGCGTATCTCATTGAGATGAAGAGCCGGTGGAGCCTGTCAGGACTCCGGGCCCGACACACTCAATTTGAAGTGGCACTTTGTCAGCAATTAGCCTAGATTTAATGTCCTCATGTTGGTGCCCTGATGGGATTGTTAGGAAATGTCACTGACCTCTATTTTTTTTGGAGCAAGTCGCTGGTTTTCATGGGGTTTCCAGTGGGTGGGGTTTACAAATCAGTTGATAATCCAAAGACATTCCTGTCCAATTATGGAAAGATAAGAAGGTAAAATGACATCACTGGAACATGTCAGCATGAAGGAGCTCTCTGTTCTCCTTAAATAGATTGTGAATTGATGTTTACCTAACCACCAGACTAACTTCATTGTGAGGTATATCCGTTATGCTAAAGCTGAATGATATTTAAGCTTATCTAATGCTTGTGGATATGGTGGTGAATGTTTGTGTCATGGTTTGTAGCAGCTGCTGTTTGATGTTTCTTTATGGCACATTCAATATTGTGTGAGATGTATGGTTGTTAGCGGATGAGGCAGAATCCAGTATCCAGTACGGCAGTTTGACACTTTGGCGTGGCGCTACCGTGACACATTATTTGCACAAAGATGCACAGTGTGTTTTCCATGTTTATTTTTCCTCTGATATGAATCAGGTGACGTTTCAAAGCCATATTGTTTTCATCAGCTCCTGAAAACCTTCCGTGTCTAAACAGTGAATTCATAGGATGTTTGTCTCTTTTATTTTTATAGATGCTGTGTTGGTGTAACTGAGCTTTCTTGCCGTCCACCATATAGGAAACATCGGTAACGCTTTCAAATAGGGACCAATTCTCGCTGTTAACTAGTTGCTTATTTGCATGCATATTAATAACACATTGGCTGTTCATTAGTACTTATAAAGCACATATTCTGCATGACCATATTGAGGCAAAAGTCGTATAATGGTTTATTAATAGCAATAATTGGACCTAAATATAAAGTGTGACTGACCTTTTACATTGGTCAATCAGCAATTTATAATGAATAAACGTTCTCACGGTCAGCTCAAACCCATGAGTGATTGCGTCCTTCTCCTTTATAGACAGGTTTGTTATATTTTACAGGCCACTCAAATGCTCGAGCTAAGAAACCTACGGCTGTTCCCTGTGAGTTTCTGCCATTCATAAAAAGACATGAACTCACCCATTTTATACATTTATAGGCAGCACAAGCTCTTTTCCACAGTCCAGTGACACTCATAAACACAGACTGTCCCTCACTACACTTTTATAATGCAACCCAATCACTCGCACCAGGATGCCAAGAACCACCTCACTCATGTGCCAAAGACTCTGACAAACGGATGACATTTATGGATTGAGTCTGGATCCTGCCCTTTGGGTAATTTATAGTACTATATATGTTATTGTAAAATGGATAGCTTTAACCGTAAATTTTGATTGGATGAGCCTGTTGCAAAATGCAGATAAATGCACATCTGTGAGCACATTCTGCATTAATGTGCCAAGTTAAGCATCTTGGCAACTGTAAACAGCCTTCAGTTTGCCTAGCAAAATTGTATTACTTGGCAAATTTTGGCCGAACTGCATTTGTTGGATTACTTTACAGAGCATTACATCAATCAGTTGCCTAAAAATTAAACTGTATTACAATTTAGCTCATGTTTTGTGCTGAAAAAACGCTTCTAGCTATGTTACAGAAAGTTGCTTCATAAAGAAACCACCTTAACCAAGTTCAGTTAAGCATGCGTGCCAGATCCTCTGTCTCAATTTCACTGCACCTTACATGGAAAACTCTCTTTCTGTCTAAATCCATCAGACCTTACACTGACCCTTTATTTTGCATGTTAAACATTAACACATACGCTTAGCTGCATTCCTGAAATGAATGAGAATTATGAAGGGTTCACACAACGGTCTACAGCTTTTGAAAGAAACGTGTGAATCATAAGAATCTGACAGGCTTCACATTATAGCCTCAAAACCAAAGATTCACAAAACTTCACATTTTGCATGAAATGATACAGGGATTAGTGGGAAGTAGATGATCACCAAATGACACAAGCTCATTTAAACTTCTGTCTCCTCCATATAAGTACAACATATATGTTATATATTTTGTATTTTCCAATTAAGATGATATATGCAGCACCATCACCACAGTAACATTACCATATTCCGGATATGATTTGTAAGTGTGTTTAACCTTCTTGGTTCATACATCTGATGTGGAAGAAATTATTCACCCTGAATTGATGATAGTAAGAAGACAAGAATATGAGATTCAATAGGGGCGCATGGCAGGATACTCATGTTTCTGTGGGTGGGAATTCCCTCATCTCAAATCAAGCTGAATTTGCTGATGGTGGACTTGATCAAAACAGTCTTTAACAAAGGACTGCTGTTATCTCACTGCTTAAAATGACAGTCTGCAGTTGCCAAGATGCATTCACAGTACACGTCTATGATATATGCTGAATTGTGAGTATTTTTGACTATTTTTACACAAAAGTAGTCATTTGTTTATTAATTGGGTTACACTTGGCCACAATGCATGTTTGTTGTTGCATGCATGCAACTAGTGATTATTACTAAATACAAGGTGTTTTTTTTTTGGTCTTTGTATTATTTAATTGCACCCTTTATCATCACATTCAGCTCATATATCAGAAATGTACAGTATATTCCTATGTATATATACCATAGACCAGGGTTCCTCAAATCTTGCCCTGGAAGGCCAATGCGCTGCAGAGTTTAGCTCCAACTCTGATCAAACTCACCTACCTGTGATTTTCTAATGATGCTGAAGACACTGATTAGCTTGCTCAGGTGTGTTTGATTAGGGTTAGAGCTAAACTCTGCAGGAAAGTGGATCTCGTGGGCCAGATTTGAGGATCCCTGCCATAGACATACTATCACGACACACACTATTCACACATCGCACTCAAAGATTTCACAGGAAAACATCTGGAGAAATGCCTCTCGCACAGATTTCTGTTCAGTTACTGGTCTTTTGCACATCAAACAGCACACAAGAAAGAAAAGAAAGAAACAGACTTCTCTACATTCCGGCAGCGTGCCTCACTCCGGACAAACTTCACACACCTTCCTTTCTCTGTTTCCAACCTGTTCTCTCTTTCCACGGCCAGCGCTCAGGGAGTCGCACATGAAAGAGCCGCCTATAAAAGAGAGCTAATCTCCCAGTTCTTAAAACACGCTGCATTTATTTTTACAATCTGCAGCTGCACCTCCCCAGCGCTGCCAGTTACGTGTGCTTGCATGCATGCATGCATGTGTGTGTGTGTGGAAAGTGTTCTGGAGTTGAAATTGAGAAGAAATGTAAGAACATATGATGGAGAAAAGAGAAAGAGACCTTTATTGTTCTCCTGAGAGGAATTGTATTTTCACATTTTCTCAGGCCTTCACAAAATCTGCAGTTTTTGCTAAAAAGAAAACTCAACACACTAACTGAACCACTAAGCAGCATTTGCAGTGCTAATATTTAAATAAAAATATTTGTTTTAACACTAAACCCTGCTTAATCCAGCCTTTGTTGGTCTTAATTTGTTTAAGGTGGTTTCTTACCATGGCATTAAAATAAAAAAAAAATTACTTAAAGGGTTAGTTCACCCAGAAATGAAAATTAGCCCATAAATTACTCACCCTCAAGTCATCCTGGGTGTATATGACTTTCTTCTTTCAGACGAATCCAGTCGGAGTTATATAAAAAATTGTCTTTCATCTTTCAAGCTGTTTAATTCCACTCAGCGGGTGTTGCATGCTTCAGTCCAAAAGAAGTTAAATAAAAAGCACCCATCCATAAAAAAAGTGTCTCACACTGCTCCGGGGGGTGAACAAAGGCCTCCTGTAGCGAACCGATGCGTTTTTGTAAGAAAAATATCCATATTAAAAATGTAATAATCACTTTAATCTAGCTTGCGCCAACAGTTGTACACAGAAGCAGTTCCAGGCGGATGACGTATGGGGTCAGCGTTGCGCATGCACCAGTGAGTC
>NW_015643187.1:106507-118377 GCF_001515625.1 Sinocyclocheilus rhinocerous | reverse complement strand
CTGGTTTTTCTTTGCTAAAGTAAGGAAACTTTGCTTCCTTTGCTCCTGTTAACAAACGTTGGTTTTCACGAGACTCACTGGCGCATGCGCAGCACTGACCTCATACGTCATGCTCCCAGAACTGCTTCCGTGTACAACTGTTGGCGCAAGCTACATTAAAGTGATTATTACGTTTTGAATATGGATATTTTTCTTACAAAAACGCATCGATTCGCTACAGAAGGCCTTTGTTCACCCCCCGGAGCCGTGTGAGACACTCTTTTTTTATGGATGGATTTGCTTTTTATTTAACTTCTTTTGGACTGATGCATGCAACACACGCTGAGTGGAATTAAACAGCTTGAAAGATCAAAGACAATTTTTTATATAACTCCAACTGGATTCGGCTGAAAGAAGAAAGTCATATACACCTAGGATGACTTGAGGGTGAGTAATTTATGGGCTAATTTGAATTTTTGGGAGAACTAACCCTTTAACTACTTTTAAATGCAATGGCTGAAGGCAAATATTACATCTTTCTCTCTTTTGAGCTACTATAAATATATAGTTTTCCATTTCCATAATTTACCCAACTATGACAACTTCTGCTTCTGAGAACCCCAGAAATGTGAAAATGGTCCAGTGCTTAAACCCCCTCTAAAACTAGCTAAACCGACCAACAAACCAACTTTGGCCAGGCTGGGAGACCAACTAACCTTTTTCAGTAACAGGAAGTCACTGAGGAAAAGTGTTTCTTGTGCGCTGGGATTGTGAATCAGGGTGATTGTTCTCCAAATGTCAGGAATCATGGACTCATATGAGGAGTGAGAGTCAGGGTTGAGCTCTATGGCCCATATTATGAGGTCCCACCCTGAAATGCGGCCTGACCCTTGAACTCTTCTGGGTTGACACCTGCTCAGCCGTCTACTTAACCCTCTATGAGTTCAACAGGGTTTTCCTGGCCAGGGTTCAGGGACTCTAGAAAAAGTCGGGCTCCTCGTAGAACATCTGCAAGAAGATTAAAGTTCATTAGTTCATTAGATTAAAGATCAGTTGTACTTGGTCTAACTCTTCACCCAAAATATCTCCAGTACAATGTACAAGCGAAAATAATTAACAAAAAAATTTGCCGTTGGTAGTCGCATTTCTGCTTCAAATGTGTTCTATTCAAATTGCTGTTTTATTCAAATGGAGAGGACAAGTGGTAGATGTGTCTATAGGATCTCACTATGTCTGTACCAGGACATGAACATTGTCCTGTCATGCTGTAACAATTTTAAGCTTTCTACACTGAACACGTGTCAAAGATACATTTTTAAATCCATTTGTCCTGTTGTCGGAAATTGCACAAGTGTGTGGAGTATGGCAGAAACAACACCATCTCATTGTAACTCATAAGTGATGGTTATGTTTAGGGGTGGGGTTAAGGTGGACCTACATGCTTTTTCCTAAAAATCTCACATATGAAATCGCCACTTTGTAAAACTGTTATGTTTTCAGATTGGCAAAAATAGAACAGGCATCAGTTTAATGTCATGTTTACATTACACTACATCCAGTGTAGACAGTATCACTGATCACAATGGATTCTCTTTGATTTTGTTGTGTTGCTCTCGTCCAGTGTAGACACAGTGTCTCACTTGCTTAACAAGATTCTCCTCAAATCTACAGAGGCTCATTGTAAAATAGGAAAAATATGCAATATGAAAATAATTGAAGACAAAATGTGTTTTACTGAGAAAAAACAAGATTTGGTTTTTAAAAAGCCTTTTTCCAAAAGGTACATCTGGAAAAAGGGGGGTCGTCTTATAATCAGGGTCGTCTTATATTCGGGCCAATACGGTATGTGCCCCTACCTACATTTCAACAAAGCTCAAAAAACTTACCTATACACACAAATCGCTGCAATTTCCAGTTGAAATGAACACTAGAGACAGTAAAAGTCAGACAACTTTTATTCCTTTTCACACAAAATATGGCTGTATCTGAAATCGCCCCCTATACCCTCATTCACTATTCCCTACTAATACAGTTCACTTGAAGGAGTGAATGAAAACGAGTGAGTGAATTCGGACGTTGAGTGCACCGGAAGAACTGCCGCTTTTGCATAGTTTGTGCTTGCTGTTTAATAATCATTTGAAACTGGCAAACTGGCAGCTTCAGTAGAAAGATTAAAGGATTAAAGGAAGATTAAAGATTATTCAGAACACAACAACATGAAATCCAACTCTTATTAGAAGCGTTTGTGCTCACATACTTGAGTGTGTTTTAGCTCTTATTATCCGGAAGACAAGGGGCACCCCTCCTTTTATCTGTCCTGAATTTGTTCTCCTGTAATATTTTCTCATTTGCTGCACTCACCATCTCCTTATTCTTTCATTCTAGTCTTGTTCTTTATTGCTCTGGGTAATGACTGATGTAGTCTAATTATCTGTGCATTTGCATGTGTACTGCACTGAACTTCCCAGGATTCAGTTTGTGAGAGATTGCAGTATGTCTGTGTGCACGTGTGAAGGAAAAGCAGTACTTGAGTTGAGGATGCATGAATGCACATACTATACGCTGGAATTGATGTGTGTGTGTGATTAATGTGTGTTGTCCAGTATGAAGTGTCCGGGTTCTTTTATCAGGAGTTCACTGGGGCAGGTCGAGTCTCCAGCACATGTCTACGATTCACCAGAACAGATAACACAACCATCACACTGCTGTCACAGTCACAGATAAAACACAAACACTTCACACCTCATACATCACCATTACCCACCATGCCCTGGGAATGGAAGCGTGTGATTATTAGAGTCACCTGTGTATGCACAGTTGGATATGTTTGTAGCTTTGTGGTTGCTTAATATGTGTTTACATTCATGTCAAACCTAGCTATACTCTGCAGACAAATACATATGTAAATAAATAAATATATAAATAAATATGCAGACATACATTTTTAGTTTATGAAAGAACACTTTGTAGTGTAATAAGAGTTTACTATTTTAATAGCTTTTAAACTGCATGTGTACTCATAAGTTTGAAGTATATCTTCATTAAAAGTTTAAGCCCAAGTATAGACCAAATATACTTTTGTAAATGTAAGCCAAGTATATTTAAGTATAAATTTGTTTACTACATCTCTGATAACTAAGTACATGTAAAGTAGACTGGGGGTATACTGTATTATTTTTAATCTAAACTAAATATACTAAAAGAATAGTTGAATAAACATTTTTTTGTAAGGGTTAGCATTCTTCATCAGAATACCACATTGATTGGCCAGTATTTTTTCTTCTGGTAAACAGCATGGCTATGCTGGTCTATGCTGGTTTTTTCAACAGTGCACACACAGGACCACATGTTGGCATGTGTTTTCAAAGAAGTTTTTAAAGACTCTCATTGGACAAAGTCTCCAGTTCTCCCTACTTTTCAAACACAATTAAGCCTGATCCATATAAACACACCACGGATGGCCCAATCCATCCCAAGCACACGGTCCAATGTGCTTCTCATCTAGAACCAGCATGGATCTCATTTCTATCCTTAAGACCTCCAAAAACCCCCTTGGTTTTGCACATCCATATTGTGGACCATAAACTGTAGTTGATGTCCATGGGTGTTTGCTTGCAGAGTACGGAGTCCCTTCATCATGCACACAAGGGGTTTGGTTTAATAGTTGCATTTAGAAAATGAGCCACCATTAAATCCAATGACGACCATTTAAGCAGTGCTTGCTATTAGCATGTGTGTACGGCGAGTGGTAGCACTTGTCCACACAAACAAGTGCTTGAACAAACAGCTTGTCAGGTTTCTCGTTCTCTGCATTCTCCCCTTCATTGCTTCTTGAACACCGTTGAGACTTTGGCAGAGATTGCAACCACCTGTTCCTGTGGCCCTTGTAACCTCCCTACCCATGACTCCCTGCATCTCCCCATGCCACACTTTTTGTAATTTTGGACTAAATTCATTTATATGTTGCGATAATTGTCCCTAATTGTTTCTTTGAAGGAGACCGAGGCGTTCGGGACATCTGGCCGACACATGTCCTGCATCCGTGAGGCGAGCCGTGCTTCCAAATGCTTATGAGAGGGCAACTTTGTACCCAGCGGGAAATTTGTTCTCCCCCGGCCTTTAGGGCAAATCAACAGTGAGCATGGTCGATCTCTTTCAGTTGGGATGGTGACACTTTGACCCTGTTAGATGATAAACATTGCATGAAACCATGCCCCCCCGCCTCAGATCTACTGCGTGCTGCCGTTTCAGGAACGAGGGTTGTGGGATAACCCAACCTGCTGACCCTGATATTGAAAGTAAAGCGCTAATACCCTCATTGGGAATCGTTGAGTTTCTCCATGGGGAATAGGTGTCCTGCAGTCCGTTCTTTTCAAACTCAGTTAGGCCTGATCCATCTGAACATAGCCCAATCCATTCTGTCCACATAGTCCAGGTCTGTAGTTCTGGGAAAACTCAACCTGTTGACCCTTGATGGAGAAAATAAGGAACTAATGGTGAAGTCTCACTGCATGGAATGGATGCCTGGACCTGCAGAGCAACCTTCAGGAATGTACGGAAGATCTCTGGACTTTCCCGTGTGATTATACATTCCTCATAAGAACTGACACCGACACTGAAACAAGCATTTTTATAAGATCTGGCTCAGGCATACACCAATAAATAGTAAGAATTGCATTGCTATAAAGCAGAACAAGTATGGACGTGCAAAATATTGTCAATGTGAGTCAGGATTTTTTATGTTAACATATAATTATGTCTGTACACCACAAACCCACCTACACGCACATTTACGACTACACACATGATCCGGGGGGCGCTGCACAATCATTCACTGAGTCTGAATGCAAAGAAAGTAAATATGAAGAGCTAGAAAAGCACACATGCACACTGGCCTCCTTTTCTGCTCTCTGACATACACTCACATGCTAATAAAAAACTCACATGTTTGTTTTCTCTGCTGCTGTGTGTGAGTGATGTCTTACTCCTCTCAGAGTGGCTGTCAGTCACTGGGTTATTTATCCTTCACTGATTCCCACTCACCATCTGGGAATTCCGCTCTTATTTTTTTTCCTGCAACACCTGCAGAGTTCTATCCTCGCCACTCATCTCTTCCTCACACTCTTTTTCTAGTTTCTCCCTCTCAATGATTTCAGACCTCAGTAATTAATGGAAATTATGAATGAATATGTTGATGGATGGATGGATGAATATATCTTTAGATGGATGGGTAGATGGATGGACCTTTAATTAGATGGATGGACAGACAGATGGATGGTTTGGTGGATAGAAGGGAAGGATGAATGGATTGATCTTTGATTAGATGGACAGACAGATGGATGGATCGATGGATCTTTGGGTTGATGGATGAATTAAGGGATGGATGGATAGATGTATGTTGGATGGAATAATGGACATTGGATGGATGGAAGGAAGGTAGGAAGGAAGAATGAATAGCTGTTTGAATGGATCTTGGATAGGTGGATTAATGGATAGATGGAAGAACGGATGGATGAATGGATGTTGGATAAATGGATGGATGGATGAATGAATTAATAAATTGAGGGACGGATGGATGGATCTTAGATGGATGGATGGATGGATTGATTGATTAATGGAAAGAGATGGATAGATGAATGCACAATCAAATAGATGGATGGATGGGTGGTGTGATGATGAATCATGAATAGATGGATCTTTTGATGCAAGGATGGAAGGATCTGCGTATGTATGGATGGGTGGATAAGATCTAAGGATGATAATACATGGATGGATGATGACCATGGTAAATGAATGATGATGGATAATTAATGATTGATGAATCTTTGGATAAATGGGTGAATAGACATACAGATGGATGATGATGATGGTGAATATATAGATCATTAGATCCACTGGGTCTCTCTGATTTGCAAATGTGGCTCATTTGAGGTCACAAACCAGGATCAAAGTCATGATGTAGAGCACAATCATGCACACATATCATCTCTTTCTCCTCTAAAGCTCAGATCAGTTCATGAAGTCAGGTCCCTCTCACTCCTCAACCTGTTTCTAATGAAACTCAATCCACCACACTAAAGAGAATTAAGATTACGCCTCAAATCTGACAGCATGTGTATGTGTGTGTGTGTGCGTGTGTGTGAACTTATTTAAGTAAAACACTTTTTATCCAAAGCACAACCCCAAACAACCCTGGTCTCTGTTCATCTCTGACTCCAAACAGGTGGGTGAATGAAAGCCAAGAGCTTTACACAAGATCTCTCAAGTTACCAGTTGTTTTTAAAAATGCTATGACATCAACATAAATTACAGATAGGAGACACAGGCCTCACCGGGTGAGGCATCATGGGTACGTGGGGCTACCGAAGCAATGGCGGCCCTTTGAAGATGAGAAAGTATTTTAAAAATCTGTTAAACGAACACTAATCCTGAACAAATGTTCTCCCCAGTGCTCAGTGCTGATGACTTACTGAGGGCTCGGGTGCACATAAAAAGAAGCAAAAGAAAAAAGCGTGAAGCAATACATTCATTGTCTGCATAGAAGTTATGACTTTTCAGCAGACTGGAGATGAAGCCTTATAACTTCATTTGAAACATGCTTTTGTTACTGTTGAAAATAACATTTGCAGTGAGAAAGAAAATAAGGGATTCTTGGAAATGAAACATCTTCTCTCACTATTATAAATCACAGTAATGTTTCCTTCTTTCTCAAGAACGGATATGTATGGTACCACATTAATGCTGCCCATGCCAACGCAAATACAATGTAAACGTAACATTAACACAATGCAAAACCTACAGGATGACTGTAGCATTACCCAGATCACTGAGGCAAAACTGCAACTGAAGCATGTCAGATTCTGCTTCCTGTGGTTCTACATTTGAATAACTTACATTTTGATTGATGTACACTTAAAATCACTCTTCTGTGATGGACACTCATAGGAAACAAAACTCACAAATGACATCACTTCAGTATCTCACTTGTTATAGCAACGAGGAGTGGCTGTCTGTGAGAAAATGAAAAGTAAAGAACGGAAATACAAAGAGAAAAAGATAAAAGTGACAGAAAATGATAATTTAAAAGGACCCAGGAGTGAACTCTGTGGAACATCTCGCCTCAAACACAAAACAAATGAGAGTTAATATCTCCTCTTTAGATTTTATATTATATGTTTGTACAAATGTCTCAATTTTCTGAGATAAGTTAATTCAACTGAAAAAAAAAGGTTTTTATATCTGACTTGTTTCTTCTAGACAATAAGACAAATTAAGCAAATGAAAACGTTTGCATTAAATTTTTCTCCTGAAAGAAATTAATCATATACAGTATGAGTTCCAGAGAGACCTCAACAATATCGCAAATTTTGAGATACCAAAGTCTATATTAAACATTTTTAATATGAACACAAACATTTCTCTTCAAAATTCTTCCAAAAGTTGCAGTACGGTATATGTTGTATTGCAGTACAGTTTTATAGCAATTTATAACTATTGATGAATTCATGACTTTTTAAAATATATCCTGATGGATTTTAGAAGAAACATCTGAGACAATGTTAATAATTAAAAGAAACATAAGTGAGATTTCAATGCTCCCCTGAGCTAAGAAAGAGCAATTCTGAGCACTAATATCTCCTTTGGGTAAATGAGAAAACAGTTTCATTGTGTGTGTGAGTGAGTAAATGTTTGTGTAAGTGTGTAGTGAGATCCTATCACACTAAACGCTGCATGGCTCAATGGAGCAGTTCAGAGAGCAGATGAGCGGGTGATGAAGGAAAAGTTTGAAGAAGTTCCTGTGTTTGAAAAAGAGATATATACAGGCGACCCGCATACATATATATATCACTCAGATATGCACACAAGTCATGTCTCTCTCTTGTTTGGAATGGAATGCTATGCCATACTATTTTTAAAAGCATGTATGTAGTATGTAGTATACTGAAATTTTTTTTTCATTCATCCAATTAAAACAATTTAGGGTAATGATTCACATCTATATTTTTTAACTTGAGCCAACAAAAAATAAATAACTTACATTCTTTTCAGTGTACGAATAGAGTGGACAGTATGTATTTTTTGTATGCAGCCCTAAATGTATGCTGAAACGTACAGTATTCAACAGGGAACAATGTATGAGATACTGTATCCCACAATGAAATGTGCTGACTTGACCTTTCATTTGCAATATGACAGTGCCTTTATTATTTATCTACTATTATTGTATTTATTAATATTTTGAACTAGCTTTTTCAGGTTTCATTTTAATTTTAGTTTAAATTTTAATTTAAAAGTTATATGCTTTTGTAATTTTTTTATTATTATTTTCTATTTCTTTTACATTTACATTCTATTTAAAAACATTTATTTTACAGTATTTCAGCTGTAGTCATTTTAGTACGTCAACACTTTTTATTATCATGCATGTTTTTTAAGTTCTAATTTTTAGATTTTATTCTATTTCAGCTTTATTACAAATAACCAAAAAAAAATGTTTATACTTTTAGTTAAAAGTAACAGCACTTGTGACAAATGA
Organism: Sinocyclocheilus rhinocerous; assembly: GCF_001515625.1. Classification (NCBI taxonomy): domain Eukaryota; kingdom Metazoa; phylum Chordata; class Actinopteri; order Cypriniformes; family Cyprinidae; genus Sinocyclocheilus; species Sinocyclocheilus rhinocerous. The sequence goes on along the minus strand of NW_015643187.1, from coordinate 109,862 downwards.
GCTGAAGGGTATTAATGATTTTTTATGTAATATATATTATTTAATTATACCGTACTCCGCAGTATGCAGTAAGCAGCATTTAGTTCCTGACAAAGCCTCTGTCCTCCAATCTGAGCAGTGACTAATGAGAAGAGTGATAAAACTAAGATAAAAACGAGCGAGGATGAAAGAGAAAAATAAAATGTTCTAAGCGTCTCTATACAGAAACAAAGATCTTTCATTCAGTCTTAGTGATTCACATGATGGTCCATCCTGCTGATTTCCCAGCATTCACAGCAGTTACAAACCACAGAATGAACCTGAGATTTACACATTGTCATGTCTGTCCCAGTGGACACAATCTCTTTCAGCCCGATGTCCTGATGCAGCCCAGATCCAGCCTGGATTCACACTGATGTGGTCACGTCAGATGGTAAAAGAGGTTTTTTATCAGGTTGGGCTGTAAGTGTGAGATATGTGCTCTTCTCTGAGTCATGCTGGAGGCACTATAATCAGTTAAACTAACCAGGGCTGGTATGGGATGGAGTGTTTCAGATTGCATACTACATACTGGAAGCATTAAAGTATACAAAGCTTCAGAGAGCCCAAACATTTACACTGTGGATTATATATACACTCTTAAAAATAAGAGTTAAAGATGCCATTTTGAACAGTGAACAGTTCTTCAAATAACTTTTTTTTTCTTAGAGTGAAGAACACTTTATTAAAGAAACTTTTCCCTCTATAAAGAAACCTTTTGTATATATTTATATTTATACCATTCAAAAATCTGAAGATTTTTTATAACATAAGTCTCTTATGATCACCAAGTATTTATTCAATCAAAAAGACAGTAAAATCAGTACTGCTGAGAAATATTATTACAATTTAAAATAGCTATTTTCTATGGAAGCCTGTTTCTGCCACTGAATAAAAAAAAATAAAAAAGGTAATTGCAACTTTTTATCTCACAATTCTGACTTTTTTCCTGCAGTTGACATCTTTTCTCAGAATTGTGAGAATATAAACTTGCATTTGCGAGTTATAGTCAGAATTGTGAGATATAAACTCGCAACTGTAAGAAAATAGTCTTTTTTCCTCAGAATTGGACTTTATAACTCACAACTGCAAGTTTATATCTGAAAAGAAGGAAGTCACAATTGCAAGAAAAAGTGAGAAATACAAGATAAAAAGTCTGTTTATTATTATTATTATTCAGTGGCAGAAACAGGCTTCCATAATTGTATAGTGTAATGTATTCCTGTGATTGCAACTGAATTTTCAGCAACATTAATCTTTAGTGTCACACGATCCTTCAGAAATCATTCTTATATGCTGATTTGCTGCTCAAGAAACATTTATTTTAATCAATTTAATTGCGTATTTGATGAATAAAAGTATATATAATATAATATGTACATATATCATCGTTTTTCCGTATCCTAACAACTTGGACTGAAATATTTTATCATCGCATGCTCAACAGGAGAAGAGAAGCATTGAGAGATGTTTCCGCTGGTTCAGAATCACCTGTCCTTACATGTGTTTGAGCAGATGCAGGTTATAAAGCAAGCTGTTTACCATGGGTAAAGAGAGAGCAACCTTGTGTGCGTTTGGCTGAGTGTGTTTTGGTTCAGCTTGAGAGGTGTAGCCTTGAGACAGACACAGAGCTCTAGCCACAGACCAGAGAAAATGAGAAATGTGTGTATGTTTGTGTGTGTGCGCACACAAACTCTGATGGCCGCATATGAGTTGTGGTTTCCTGTCTGACAGATATGTGTTGTGGTATATTAGTGCAGCACCAAGTATGCACTGACACCAAGGCCATTGATTTTGTTGAATGTGTATGTGTGTGGTCCAGCAGGTTCACTGTGACTAATTGAGGGGTCTCGGACAAGTACTCTGTTTCCCCCCTTTTCAGAAACACACATGTACACATACACTAGAGGGTATTATCTTTGAATCCATCCGTCAAGGGGAAGATGGTTACACAGAGTTATAGCAACAAGGACTGAAACAAAAGTGGCTGTCTGTGTGAGAAAATAAAAATAAATAAATGGAAAAACAGAGAAAAAGGAGAAAAGTGACAGAGAAAATGAGAATTTAAGAGGACCCAGGAGTGAACCCTGTTGAACATCTTACCTCAAACCAAACAAATTAAATGAGAATTATCAACATCTCTTCAGATTATGTATGTTTGTACAAATGTCTCAGTTTTCTGAGCTAATTAAATTTATAAAGTAATGATTACTTACATGTACTTATGAAGTATTTTTGGTTGTACTTTGTTTTCTAGTGTCCTTTATCTATCTTTGGTTATGTCCATTTTTTTCTGCAGCACCAAGGGAGCTATGACTTGAAAAAAAAAAAAAAAAGGACTGTATGTTTGTACTCCATCTACTTCACTCTCACTATGATGTATGGTGGCCAGACATGACTCTTTTCAGGGTGACGTCTCTCCTTTATTCAGTTCTCACACAACAAACCCTTTTGTTTTTGACGAAACATGCCCTGATTAATGCTCTAAATGGCTTTAATTAGACAGATCCATTTAGTTTTTTTTTTTTTTTTTTAGTTGGACATTGCCTCTTGAAATGTTTTATTCTTAGTTTGTTCATGAGTCTGGGAAATAAGTTGATGCCACTAAGACATCATTCTGTATTAAATAATGTCACAAGGGCCTTCTTTTTTGTTGCCTTTTTCCATACATGATTTATTCTTCAATTAGGAAATGTTTCTGTAACATATGATGGTTATTAAAAAGAACAACAATTATTTAAAAGCAGGTCATATGGGTTTTTGAAAAATATCTCTTTTGCAGTTTATAACGTAGCTATCCTTAAATGAAAACAATCTGCAAAGTTGTTAATCAAAAAAGTGCATGATAAATAAAGATATTGTCTCTCAAAAGAGAGAGTCTATTCTGAATCGCCTTAACGAGTCGTCATATTTTCGAATCTTTTGCCTGTTACCGGTATACGTCACTGGGTAATACATTTGCATAATCCCCGCCTGCCCGTGAAATACGAACAGAGTGACCTGCCCACAAACACTTCCGCTAGTTAGTGCGTTTACATCATCATCGTTTACATTACATCATTTGTTGTGTGCATGTCATTTTACCAAGGACTGCTTCTCTAATCTTGACTTTTATCTTTGTTGGCTTCTAATCTTCTTAATTTGGACTAACCATCTCTCCGAACCACAACCTGTAAGTATGATTGAAACGTTATGTGTACATTTTCAATTGAGTGCTCAAAATATCAAGTTTTTGTGCTAATATGTGATGTACACCTAGTGCAGCTTTAGGTTTCCAGGTAAAGCACAATATTACTGTCTTACTGAAGTAGTTCTGATAATTCGCTGTGAACCCACT
>NW_015643187.1:105456-106369 GCF_001515625.1 Sinocyclocheilus rhinocerous | reverse complement strand
TTACTTCGTTTAATAATAAAGAATGTAGTGTAGCACACAGACTTTATAATCATTGTGAAATTGCTGTTTATTTTGCTGCACCGGCAGTTATAGGGTTAATGCGGGAGAGACGAGCAAGTTAGTTAGGCTGCTGCACCTGTGATACAGCTGTTCTGCGTTCTGATTAAAAGTTAAGACAGAGCATCTTTTGTCTGTCGTTCTTCAAACATTACAGTAGATATATTTTGGTTTACAAACTGTATTGTTTCATCAGTTAGTCACGTTAGCACTCGGCTAACGTATCCACCATTAACGTATCCACCATTATTGTTTTAAGTGTTCACAGTTTAGCAACTAAACTTTAGCTGCGGGCACGATTCACATGCATAAGTGTTTTTGTATATTATGTTATTATTATAAGAACGGATTGGAGCACTATATTATTGTTTTATGTAAAGGTGCTTTGTCACTGGTAGCGCTCGCTAACTTACTCAAGGACTCCTCTGTGTGCCAATCACAACAGGCTTGGCCAGCTGACCAATCAGAGCAGAGTAGGCTTATGGAAGGGATTATTTTGTGTATTTGGTGTAATGAAATGTGTTTATGTGGTTTTACATTATTGTTTCTCCTCTAAGCCCCGCCTTTCTGAAATTTTTTTTACAAAGCTCATCGGTCTGAAAAGCGAGGCGTGCTCTAATTTGGCCAGCTACCCAGTGCGTTGTGATTGGCCGAATACCTCAAGCGTGAGACGGAAATGTTACTCCCCTTACCATACTGTGATGGAGCGACGAGACAAAAACATAAAAAAACCCCCATTATAAACAGCATTTGTTGCATCCAATTGGGGACATAATTACGGATTATAATTACTTATACTGTCTTTTTTACGCGTTGCATTGCATCGTGCCGCGTAAACATAAAACCATGTCTGCAT
>NW_015643187.1:96887-104928 GCF_001515625.1 Sinocyclocheilus rhinocerous | reverse complement strand
AAGAATCAAAGTTACGCCTTCTTTCTTTGCGTGAACATTTGGGCGGCGTTATGCAAACCTTCCCACATCGTGACGTAGACATGTGGGGGTGTGTTTAAACGAGGCGTTTTAGGAGGGCGTGGACCAGTCTTAACTTTTATAAAGAATATCTCTTTGGATTTGAGACTTTAGTCTTTGCAACTTTAGGGATCTTATCTATGCATATCAGTTATATGTGTTATCTTGTAACACTCCAAAGAGAAAGGAAAATTTGAAATTGCATCATATGACCCCTTTAAAATATAGTTTGTATTAGTTTAAAACTTTTACTGACTCCAGGCATTTCAATTTTACCTCAAAATAACCTTAAAATACACTTGTAATATACCAATTTATAATAATACATTTGTCCTAAATTCTGCTGTAATTTCTGTTGCACTACAGCGAATAATAAAGTTTACAAAACCAAAAGAATTTACATTTAGTTATGAAGGAAATAAGAAAATACATTGGTTACACTTTATTTCGATAGTCCACTTTAGACATTCTACTAACTATAAGTAACTTTGTAACTACATGTCAACTAATTCTCATTAATTTGCAACTACATGTCTACTAACTCTCAGAGTAGACTGTTAGGGTAGGTTTAGGGTTAGTAGAATAAGTTGACAAAGAAAGTGTTAGAAGATATTAAGCAGACAGTCTACTAATACTCTACTAACTGCTAGTTGACATGTAGTTGCAAAGTTACTTACTGTTAATAGAATGTCTAAAGTGGACTATCGAAATAAAGTGTTACCAATACATTTATGTAAGTTTTGTAGTAAGTCCATCGTGTTCTCAAAAAAAAAATTTTTTTTAAAAAGTACACAAAAATCATACACCATTTAAACACAATATCAATCTACTTTTGTAGAATTGTACAGTAAGAAAGTTATTTCCCTTAACCAGGAAATTAACGTTCTTAGAATTGACAAGACAGTTGACCCTGAGAGGTCAAGTAAATATCTACAGCGGATCTAAATATTCATAATTAATTATAACTAGTTATGATTAATTATTCATATTTCCTCATGAGCTGATTCGTTACACGTGTATGATTTTTTTTTTCATGTAAAAATTGTCAATCAATCTTTCTGAGTAACTTTATTTGTCTATTCTGTTATAATATAATATAATATCATGTATTATTTTTTTATCCCTACTTAAATACATGCCTTCCATTCATTCTCCAATTGGAGAATGGGATTTAGCTTTCTCCTGTTCATACCCACTGCTCTTTTCTTTCAGTGAAATGCAATCCCCATCATTCCCTGTGTGTTTTTCTGTCAGCATTCACCTGTAGAGCGAGGACAGGCCAGTTTGTGTGTGCATGTGCGGGAGAGTGTGTGAAAGGCTATATACATTTATGCACGTGTGTGTCAAGTGCGGACAGGTTTGTGGTGGAGTGCTAATATACTTTGCTATGTTTGTGATGTGTGTGCTGACAGACTTAAAGGTTTTGCACCACACCGCTGTGCTGATGTGTCTCTATTTCTCCTTCTTGCCTTTACCGGAGACATATTATAAATTCAGTCAACGAGTTTCTATCATTTTCCCCCTTTTGGCTCTTTTTTTAAATTCCCTTTTGACACTCTCTCTCTCTCTCTCTCTCTCTGTCTTTCCTTATTGTGGGGAAATGTGAAATGTGTTTGTAGGTTTAGGATAAACCGCCCTGGATTTGCTGGAGTCATACCAAGAGAGTGGAATTAAATGGCTGCTCTTTGGAGTTGGATTCCCCTCAGAACGGGAATGTCGGGCTCTCCAGCAACCACTAATAATCCTCAGAGCGGCGGGCTGGCCGTGTGTTCCGCGGCCTCTCACTGCCTCCCTCATTCAGCTTTCTGACGACGCTATGAGGGAGAAAACTCCAATATGCTCGGTTTTCTTTTGCAGAAAGATGAAAGTGTGGAATTCCAGCTCTAGGATTATGTGCTTGGCCTGGCAACCCATGTCATGGGAGATAAAACATGAAAAATTCAAATTGCTTACTTAAATCTGCCTAGTTCATAAAAGACAGTAATCAAGCTTCCACCTCTTTATGAGATGAAAATGGATCTGAGTGAGAAAAATTCACAAATTTCCCCAATGGTTGGCTAGACATGGAGGCACTATAAAATCACACAGCCATAGGAAAACGTCAGGATAAATGTTTGCTTTGGCTTGACATAGAGCCGTGGAGAAAAAGCCTTAAGAATGGTTTGGATGAAGGACACTAGCAGTGTGTGTTCTCAACATCTCTGCTGATGTAATTGTCTTAGCAGACATGTTTGAAGCAGTGTTTGTGTTTAGAAAGATCTGAGGAGTTGATGTGAGGGTAATGAGGAGAACTGAGAACTAGCTTTCATTCAGCTGTTATGTCTCTGATCACAATGCACAAACACACACACAGTACGACACACCCAAGAATTTGACTGGAGGGAGGACATTTCGCAGTGTCTGGAGAGGTTCTACAGAGGCTCTACAGAAACCCACCCTACACAGAGCGACAACTGTCCCCAGCAGATGGAGTGTCAGCGCCTACTGTGATGGAGTTGCCTCCACCAAGAGAAGCAGAAGAGCCTACCATCGCACAGGAGCCTGAGGCCTTTACATCTGACCTGGGGTGTGAGCCGGCTACAACATCTGAGCCAGTGGGAATATTGGTGGAGCTGGATAGTGAGGAATTGCTGGTCGACTGGGAAATGGAGTTAGTGCTTCCAACCCTGCCCACCCACAAACCTTCCTCCTGTATAAGTGTATGGTTGTCGTCACTGGTCCTGCTCAGCTCAGATTCTTTGTCGTCGCTGATCTCACTCAGCTCAGATTCTTCATTGGCACTAGTCATGTCCTTCACAGAGTGTTCTTCGTCATCACTAATCCCATCCAGCACAAAGCCTTCTACGCCACTGATCCTGCCCTACAACAAACCTGTCTCTTCACCCAGCACTTACTCTATATTATTGTGCAAATCCTACCTTCCTCTCCTGCATGCTCCACCAGAGCCAGCATTTTTTTTAACCTTTATTTATATAGCACTTTATACAATACTGATTGTGTCAACGCAGCTTTAGTGTCAAACAGGAAAATAGTTTGTCAATAATGCAAGAGGACAATAACAAAGATGATTTTTTTCCAGCGAAAGTCAGTTCATTGATGATTCAGTGATGTCATCATCCAGTTCAGCTCTCTTCCAATAGTGTCTGTGCAATCAGTCAAGCATCCCCAACTAAGCAAGCCAAAGGCGACAGTGGCAAGGACCCAAAACTCCATCAGTGACAGAAATGGAGAAAAAACCTTGGGAGAAACCAGGCTCAGTCAGGGGGCCAGTTTTCCTCTAGCCAGACGAAACCAGTAAGGCGTGGTTTAATTCCAGGCTGCAACACAGGTCAGATTGTGCAGAGGACTTGTCTGATTCCCGTGGCCTTGTCCCGATGGCTATCTAGTTGATGCGGTCTTCGCAAAGGATCTGTCTCTGGGGCGCATCTAGTTGACATGGTCTCCGCTGACATTCAGGGCTGTAGAGGTCATCTCTAGGTGCTAGTCCACCATCTGATCTGGATATGAACTGGATCCGGATGGCTACGGTGATCTCGTTGAATAATTTGCCTCGACCCTGTCCTAGATCCACCGCAGGCTTCCAGTCTGACAACTCTGCCCTGGAGTGTCAACCTTTGGCTGGGCCTCATCCCTCCACCCCTACGGCTCTGTCGGGTTCCTCCTTCTCTCCAGCTCCACCTCAGTCTTCTTGCACCCAGGCTCTACCTCAGCTGCTCGTCATCGTGGCTCCACCTGAGACTCCTGGATCCACATCATCGCTTGCTCTCTCCAGCTCTGCCTGGGTTTCCGCCTCTACTTGTTCCACCTTAGTCGGTCTTCTCCCTGGTGTCACCTAGTACATCCACAAAGGCTCTACCATGGCTCCTCCCTCCTTCAGTTCCGCTGTGGGTTACCTTACTCTGGTCACTCTGGGCTCTACACCACCATCCACTTTTCCATGGCTTCTACCACCTTCTGCTTCACCCACATCCATCACAACCCTAGATTCAACTGCCTCCTGTTTCTCCGTGGCCTCATCTGCCTACCAGCTCTCATTGTACTGGGCTTTCAGTCTTTTGTTCATTTAGTTTTCATTATCATGGACTTTTAGTTTGTCTTGATTCATTTCCTGATGTCTCTGTCAAATTAATTTGATCATCACACCTGTTCATCATCAATTAATTTGATCATTACACATTTGATCATCACACACACCTTTTTTATCAATGTATACTTAAGTTCCTTTGTTTCCTCAGTTCACTGTTGGTTGTTGTGCACACTGTTACATTGCCTTGGATTACCCTGCGTTTTTTTTTCTTGTATTAAATACCTTTGTGTTGGAACTATTCTCATATCATTCATTTGATATCTCATTCATTTTTAGGACCTTTAAAACTGTTACAAATGGGATTAAAACAGACCAATATCCAATAAATTGTTAATGAAAATAAATAAATTTGCAATTTGAGTACAGGTGCATCTCAATAAATTAGAATGTCGTGGAAAAGTTCATTTATTTCAGTAATTCAACTCAAATTGTGAAACTCGTGTATTAAATAACCAATAAAAAAAACATTTTTAGTGAATTGTTGGCCTTCTGGAAAGTATGTTCATTTACTGTACATGTACTCAATACTGTACTAAGCCCAGGTTTCTTTGACAGTGGCCTTCAGCATCTTCAAAAAGCTGGTCAGCAGAAGGAAGCATGAAGTGCTCCAAAATGTCTTGGTAAACGTGTGCAGTGACGTTGGTTTTCAAAAAACACAATGGACCAACACCAGCAGATGACATTGCACCCCAAATCATCACAGACTGTGGAAACTTAACACTGGACTTCAAGCAACTTGGGCTATGAGCTTCTCCACCCTTCCTCCAGACTCTAGGACCTTGGTTTCCAAATGAAATACAAAACTTGCTCTCATCTGAAAAGAGGACTTTGGACCACTGGGCAACAGTCCAGTTCTTCTTCTCCTTAGCCCAGGTAAGACGCCTCTGACGTTGTTTGTGGTTCAGGAGTGGCTTAACAAGAGGAATACGACAACTGTAGCCAAATTCCTTGACACGTCTGTGTGTGGTGGCTTTTGATGCCTTGACCCCAGCCTCAGTCCATTTCTTGTGAAGTTCACTCAAATTCTTGAATAGATTTTGTTTTCTGTTAACATGCTTGGATACAGCACTCTGTGAACAGCCAGCTTCTTTGGCAATGAATGTTTGTGGCTTACTCTCCTTGTGAAGGGTGTCAATGATTGTCTTTTGGACAACTGTCAGATCAGCAGTCTTCCCTATGATTGTGTAGCCTAGTGAACCAATCTGAGAGACCATTTTGAAGGCTCAGGAAACCTTTGCGGGTGTTTTGAGTTGATTAGCTGATTGTCATGTCACCATATTCTAATTTGTTGGGATAGTGAATTGGTGGGTTTTTGTTAAATGTGAGCCAAAATCATCACAATTAAAAGAACCAAAGACTTAAACTACTTCAGTCTGTGTGCATTGAATTTATTTAATACACGAGTTTCACAATTTGAGTTGAATTACTGAAATAAATGAACTTTTCCACGACATTCTAATTTATTGAGATGTACCTGTATTTGTTCTCTCTTTTTGGTCAGGATATTAATAAAAAATATTTGTAAAAGATAAAATAAAGTTTCTAAAACCAATTTTTCTAAAATATTTATTCTAAAAATAGCAATTTATCTGAATTAGTAACTCTTATCAAATAACACTTATTAATATTAAAGAACGTGATCAAATGGACTAATATTCAATAAAAACTGTTATTGTTCTCTCTTTTACATCAAATAAAAAAAAAATATATATATAGGAAAAAAATTGGATAAAAATGATAAAAAAAATATCTGAATTATTAATCAATATTTAAAATAGAACTAAATGTGATAAATTAGACAAATATTCAGTAAATAAAACTGTTACATTAGTAGTGCTGTTTACAGCTTCACATTCATTTAGGTGATTGTGTGATAGAATTGATTGGCTACTTTAACACTTAGAAACATCCAATCACATTTTAGAGCCAAAACGATCTGTTTTGTAATAGTAGACTACGCACTGTCAGATATGGGCTGAACATTACACACTGTTCTGTCTGTTCTGTTTAAAATGGTCATTCTTTATCCCGCCACTAGGGGCTTCATCTCTCAGGTAAAAGCAGCACACAAAATGCACAGCTATCCTCTTTTATTTCAACTACTTGTCTATTTGTGATTTATCGCCTCCTTTTCTCTTCCTCGCTGTGGTTATGGGCCTGGGTTTCCCTTCTTGGTACCGCTCCCTGTTTTTCCATGCAAACACACATTAAACACACTCTTTTCCTTCGATTCCAGAGCCACAGAATTGAATCTGGACAGCCATACTTTACATTCCGAGGGTCAGGAAGGCATCCCACACTACCTGTTACTGTGGTGACGGCGGTCCCGTCTGATTGGACGGTTTGTGTAGTGAGAGGTTAATGATACTCCTGAAGTCAGGGTGGAGACCAGTGTCACCATCCACACACACACACATACACATCCACCGAGGGGCACAGGAAACCAGCAGACTCATAAAGAGAATAATTAGAAACACACATATATACACACTGTGATACTGTGTGTGTGACATGGTGTTCTCCATCACCGCTGATACAATAAAAAATTCCAGGACGTTCTTGCAGTCTGCGGTCAGCATGTGCCGTGGATTCGGCTGCCAGCGTGGGTTGACACAGAACGGGATGTTCCGTCACGCCCGTGGGGGTTGCCGCAGGAACTCCTTTTTCCCGAGGGAACGCAGCCAGGCTTGGGGAGTCAATGTAGGCATTTTGGGAAGGTTGAGGAGACGGGGAAAGATAAACAGAGGACGCGAGATCCCACAGTTGGAACGGATGCGGCAAATACTGATTCAGAAGCCTCACACACACCACTTCAAAACCCTTCTCACACGCCCTCACAACTATGCTGATGATGCCGAGTAAATCACTCGTGTGTGTGGACGAAACTCTGTGATCGAGGTCAAATTGAAATGTAGAAAGGGTGTGAGAGAAACAGTCCACACTCTGAAGTGGTTTGGAAATAGTAAATTGGCTACTGAAGAAACTTGAGGTGATCATTTCCCATGTTTGAGGGCAACAGGTTCAGTGTCGTTCTCAAGCACATCCACATAATGACTGTCGCTGTCCCACAGAACCAGACTTTTGTCTTCTGACTGAAAGTCTGGTCAACTTTGCAGCTTATTTTGGCCAAGAAAAGCTACTTGAACAGGAAACAATCATCTGAACAATGTTTGAAAGGCCAAAGTTTTTTGGGCAATAAATTGTGAAATTTAGCAGTAACTTGTCTCCGGTAATCATTGTGCTCAACCTACAGTACCCATTTCCCGACCTGGACTTGGACTCGAACACTGAAAGATGTTACCATGGTCAAGAGATTTTCTGGAAGTCTTTAAAAAAATATTTAAAAAAAAACAAAAACGGAAGAGGACAGAAAGAATAAATAAACCAAAAAAAAAAAACTGAAATGAAGAGAAATTGAGAAACAATAGGGATGTAGGATTGTGTCAAAGATTATCTTATATTTCAGCCTATAGCATGCTCACTTTTACACTTCAGGCCCAGTTACATACTGAAAACTTGTTTCAGCGACAAGACATGAGCAAGAGAGAATATATGGTCAACTGGTGAACTTTACAGCTTATTTTGGCCAAAGAAATGCCCACAAGAACAGGAAGCGAGTGACATTTAAAAGGCCAATCACACTTAAATATTTTTTGGGGGGGGGGTTTTGGCAGCAATTTGTGAAATTAAAGGAACTTGTTCAAAAATTGTATCCACTAATCATTATATTCAGCCTACTTGTGTCTCGATCTGGGTTTGGACTCAGATTAAGCTGGTCTCGACTACAACACCGGTAGTTGTTACCAGAGATGCTACTATGGTTAAGAGATTTTGTAAGTCTTTAGCTGGTGCTTTATGATTCTTCATAACTCTAGAAAAAAAACCAAAAAAAAAAAA
>NW_015643187.1:77185-96830 GCF_001515625.1 Sinocyclocheilus rhinocerous | reverse complement strand
TTTTCAAAAACACAAAAAAAAAAAAAAAAAAAAAAAAAAAAAACTGAATTTGACAGTGGACAAAAAAAAAAGTAGAAATAAACCAAAAACTTAAAGGGCGAGAAATTGAGAAACAAGAGGGATATAGGTTAGTGTGCCCAGAATATCTCATATTTCAGCCAACAAAACTTATTTTAGCCAATAAGACAAGAGAAAGAGACACCGGAGAGAAGACGTGGTCAACTGGTCAACTTGAACAGAAAACAATCATCTAAACAACATTTGAAAGGCCAACCACACTTAAATTGATTTTTTGGAGGGCAGAAAATTGTGAAATGAACTAGTAAATTGTTAAAAAATTGCTCCGATAATCATTTTTACTAACCCTACATATGTCTCAACCTGGACTTGGGCTCGAATTGAGCTGGTCACGACTACAAGACTGGTAGATGTTACCAGAGATGTTACTGTACCATGGCCAAGATATTTTCTAAAAGAAAGACTGTATAAAAGTCTTTAGCAGAAGCCTTATGATTCTCCATAATAGAAATGCTAGAAAGAATACAAAAAATTAGAACAAAACTGAGGAAGACAGAGGATTAAAAAGTAGAAATAAACTAAAAAAGCAAAAGAACCGGAAATTGAGAGACAAGAGGGAAATAGGATTGTATGTGCTCAGAATATCTCATAGTTTACCCTATAGCATGATCAGACCCAGTTACATACTGAAAACTTATTTCAGCCAACAAGACATGAGCAAGAGAGAAGATATGGTCAATTGGTCAACTTTGCAGCTTATTTTGGCCAGTGAAATGCCCATGTGAACAGGAAACAATCATCTGAACGATGTTTGAAATGACCAACCACACTTTTTTAATGAGGTTTTTTGGGCAGCAAATTCTGAAATGAAGTTGCAACTTGTTCAAAATAATTGCTCAGCAGTCTCCGCTAATCATTGTACAGACAAAACCAAAGAAACCAAAGCTTCCTTCAATTGCAGATCAATCCTGCTCAATGGTCAGAAGGAATTTTGCGCCACTCCTCTGTCTCAGCGCTGCAATATTCTTGGGATGTCTGGTGTGAATTGTTCTCTTGAGGTCACGCCAAACCATCTCAATCAGGTTGAGGTCAGGACTCTGGGCTGCTCCAGAAGGAGCATTTTCTTCTGTTGAAGCTATTCTGTTGTTGAATTACTCCTGTGCTTTGGGTGGTTGTCTGGTTGCATCACTCTATGTCTGTTGAGCTGTGATTGGCAGACAAATTGTGTAACATTTTCCATCAAAATGTCTTGATGAACACAGGAATTCATTTTTCTGTCAATGTTGGCAAGCTGTCCAGGCCCTAAGGCAGCAAAGCAACCCAAACCATGATGGTTCCTCCACCATACTTCACACTTGGGATGAGGTTTTGATGGTGTGCTTAGTTTTTCCCAAACCTCTCAACTTCAGTTACATCTGTCCACAGGATATTTTCCTAGTAGTATGGTGGAACATCCAGGTGCTCTTTTGCAAATTTAGATGTTCAGTTATGTTTTTTTTTTTCTGGACAGCATAGGCCTCCTGCAGGATTTCCTCCAACGAACACTGTTTTTGTTTAGGGTTTTACATAATGTAGATTTCACTGTTGTAGCATGCGAGAGAGTTTGTCTCAAGTCCAAGTCTCAGACCATATCTTCATGGTCTTGTTATGGACTCGAACATCTGGACTCCTGACTTGGACTTGACCCTCATCAGGTTTTCTGCCTTGACTGCCATTTTCTGGTCTCAGTCTTGGCTTGAACTTAACTACTCAGGTCTTAACCTGGACTTGAACTCAAACTGAGCTGGTCTTGACTACAACACTGGTAGTTGTTACTATGGTCAAGAGATTATCAAGTATTTAGTTGCCACTTTATGATTCTTCGAGGTAGAAAATGGTAGAAAGAATGCTAAAAACATGCTAAAAACATGAAGAGAGAGAAAAAAGAAAAATTATAGAAAGTAGAAATAAAAAACGAACAGAGGAGAAAACGAGAGACAAGAGGGATGTAGGATTGTGTGCAAAGAATGTCTAATATCTAAAACTTATTTCAGCCAAAAAGACATGAGCCAGAGAGAAGATATGATTTGAAAAGTGGGTAAGAGAAAATCCTCAACTGTGATTCATTCTTTTTCGGAGATAAAGACCATTTGAACTCGAGACTTTTAATCCAACAAGAATTCGCTCCCACATGCTTATAGAGGTCACAATAACACAAAGAGACACAAAAGCGAGGAATGACAAGAGGGAACGTCATGTGCAAGAGGAAATTCAGTCTCCACCTCGAAATGAAAGAGAAGAATTAAAGTCCTGGAATAATCTAGAAATCAAAGAAGACTGTTCTTGAGCTCAGCCTGAATTAAATAGCTCAGACGTTTAACATTCAAACAGAGTTAAAATACTAATTCATGACTCTAGAAGAACTCAATGTGAAAATATCTAAGATAATAATATTTGAGTTTAATAAAATTGCATATTGCTTATGTAATCTACATGGGCAGGACATGGCTCTTGAATAAACATCCTTTGTAGAGGAAAGGTCTGATTTTAAATGTCCCACCTTTACTTTGCTCTGCTCATCAGATGAAATGATTTTGAAAACTTGCTTTTAAAAAGTTAAGAAAATCTCACTATAACACTTCATATGTGACCCTGGACCACAAAACCGGTCATAAGGGTCAATTTTTTTAAATTTAGATTTATACAGCATCTGAAAGCTTATAGATAAGCTTTCCATTGACGTATGGTTTGTTAGGATAGGACAATATTTGGTCGAGATACAACTATTTGAAAATCTGGAATCTGAGGGTGCAAAACAAATCTAAATATTGAGAAAATCGCCTTTAAAGTTGTCCAAATGAAGTTCTTAGCAATGCATATTACTAATCAAAAATTAAGTTTTGATATATTTATGGTAGGAAATTTACAAAATATCTTCATGGAACATGATCTTTACTTAATATCCTAATGATTTTTGGCATAAAAGAAAAATCTATAATTTTGACCCATACAATGTTTTTTTGGCTATTGCTAAAAATATACCCCATCGACTTGGGTATACTGGTTTTGTGCTCCAGTGTCACATATTAGGGAATACTATTCACTATTAACTGGCTGTTTATTCATACTTATAAAGCATATATAAATCCTTTATTCTGCATGACCATATTTTAGATCTCTTAATCCTAACCCAAACCTAAACTAAACAACTACCTTACTAACTATTAATAAGCAGCTAATTAGAAGTCCATTGAGGGAAAACTCTTAATAATAGTGAATAGTGACTACAACCAGGTCACCATCTCATCCATACTTATTTTCATACTATTAACCCTACATAATGGGTAAAAGTTTTGAGTCCAAAAGCAGAATTTGTGCATTTGGCTCTGGATCTCAGACTTAATGAGTAATTATTTTTCTATCCAAACCCACACTAAGGTTTTAATTATGCTATAACCAATGGTAACCAGCTTTAGAGCACAATCATCAACCGAGCATGTCTAATCAAGCATCAAAGCACATCCGATTCCTCCGACACCAACCATTTACCAAGAATCAAATGTTTATAAATACGTAAAGGGCAGAAGCACTGTCTTCTGAATCCCACAGAGCACTGCAACATGTCTCCCGCAGATGGATGGGGCAGGGTCAGGAAAAATGTTTATTTAACAAAAAAAACCAACAGGCTGACCAGATTAGTGATATCAGTGATTCAATCGTTCATTCATCCAAATGAAATGCAAACGTAGAACCGCAAGATGTTAATCTGGCAATCAAACACAAACCTCATGTGAACCTGAGGAACGCTGAAAATATAAAACGATAAATATTGGATAATACAGTTAAATGCAAACCAACAAACTTTACTCTCAACAAGGTTGTAGAAAACAGGCTCGCCATGATCTTTGGTCACGCAACATCTCTTAACAGCGGTGTAAAGCATCTGAAAAACAACGGAGACTCACATACAAAAGGACAAAAATCAACAGAAAAAAGAAATGGATCAATACGATGGATATACTTTGCTCTGTACAATTGCACATTTTCATGCCTTCCTCCTATTCAAATCGGAAAATGCAGCCATGATTAAGTAGCATTTAATTAGTCTGATGAGTCTTGTGATAGAGTGTTAAATGTCTGAAGGAAATAAACTAGTTCTGTACATATAGATTTTGGATAACATTTTCCAAAAACGCTTTAGAAAACTGATTCGGGCCGAATAGAAAAACAAACTTGTAGCCAATCAGCAGAAAGGGGCATATCTACTCATGATGTGGAGGAGAGAGAGTTCAGTGCACAGGACGGACATTAGCGAGCCGAGCGACGACAGAAAGATAGAGATGGCGGATATAAAAAAAAAAATAAAAAAAAGAAGAAAACGTCTGCGGAACAAAAGAAGGCTTAAGGCAAGAAGTAGGACCCGTGTAAATATCGAATCAGCTTTCCAGCGCTGGAGAGAACTCAAGGAGCGGAAGGCCTGCGATCGGACGCCGCGGTTGCTTTGTTTCTTCTCGATAGGTGAGTAACACCTATCTGTCTAGAGTCTGTCTAAAGTCTGTCTAGTACACTGGACGTGACAAAGCGACTGTTGAAAAATCGTTGCCTGGGTTGCATACATATGTGTGGGGCAGAGCTATCAAAATAGGGGCGAGACCCTTTTGGGGTAGGGGCATGTTTGTTTTGGTGATTTCAAATGTCAACATTGGCTACCAGAAATCGCTTACACCACCTTTAAGTGTGGCCACTTAAAGTACATCAATGCTTGTTTCTACTCTTGTGTATTTATGCATTCTTTATATATGGCTTGTGTGGATATGAATATGTCTGTGTATGACTGTCTATCCCTCTGTCTCTCCGTGGACGTTCTCCATGTGGACTTTGAGGTAGTCGTTGCGGGTGAACTTCTTGTGGCACAGGGAGCATTCAGCCATGGGTCTGTTGGGATTATGGGTCAGCTTGTGTCTTATCAACATCTTCTTCAAACTAAAGGACAGGTCACACACCTAGAAATACACAAACACATTACAGAAAATATGATGTCTTTTTTTTTATGTTAAATATATTTATCCCAGTTTAAAGTCAACATGAAATGGACCCTCGAGAGTAAAACAATATTTTCTGTAATACATGATGTTGGTCTTACTTTGCAGGACTCATTGGTGCACATTATTCTATAGAAAATTTGTGGTTTTTAATCTTTAATTTGTAATGTTTTGTAACTTATTCTTCCTCTGAAATGTTGTCTCAGCTGGTTAGTCATTGTTTTAGCTCACATTCAGGTCTTGTTTCATTCTCGTATGTAAAACTCACTCTTCACCATCCCCCAAAAATTCACAATTGATAAAATCAAGTCCCGCCTTACATTTTCCTCATTGAATACCCTGCTTCAAATATGTCACATTACTTTCACTCATCCTGCACTGATGTTTGTACTATGGGCGTGAATAATAGTGATTATATTTCTAAGTCATCCATCCATTTTCCAAACCATCTATCTACCCCATGTATGGTCAGTTAATTTTCTAAGCGACGTACGATTTTCGTCTGGCAGACAAATGAGTGAAAAAATTCCATAATACTCTTCAGAAAGATGAAGCAGGTCTTGCATTATTGGCTTGGGCTATAATATCATATTTTGCATAAAAATCATTAATGATAAGAAGAGTCAGTTAATTTTACTTAATATATTTGAATATGGAACATTTAATTTTCTTTAGGGTTATTATAGTTGAAATTAATAATAAAAATACTATTGTTATTATTGATAATTAAAATAAATATATGAAAAAATATATGGAAAAATGTCAAGTAAATAAAAAAATTGTAATGTCAAGTAACTGTTGAAGCACTAAAATTACTGAAAATAAACTGGAAAATGAAAATACATAAAAACTACAACCGAACTAAACTGAATACATTTATAAATTAAGCCTAAATAAATAAATGAAACCTTAACAGTAATATAACAATAATACTATTAAAAATGACAAAAGCACACAGCAAAATTATTGAAAATTTAGAGTAAAAAAAAAAAAAACAATAAATAAAAAATATATAAATAAAAGCTACTTCAAAATATTAATACAAACTATAATATTATATAAAATAATACTAAAATAACACATCTTCTTGACTAAGCTTTTAAGTTAACTTAAAATATTTATTAATAATATTAATGATATATTTTAATAATAACATTTAAAAAAACGTTTTAAACAATTCATTATTTTCCCACAAAAATTAGAAGTATCCGAGATCAAACAATTATTGCCAGTGCCTCTGCAATAGATGTCAAGTGTTGAAGCACTAAAATTACTTACAATAAACTGAAAAATGGATATAAATAAAAACGTCTCAGGTTACGTATGTAACCATGGTTCCTCGAGGGAACGAGACGCTGCGTCGGAGGACGCTTCGGGAACGCCCTTCAGTGTGACTGGCTCTGAACCTCGTGTGTAATCCTCGGCCCCTGCCTCGACAGGATGTCTGCTCCCAAATTGGAACGCCCAGGGATGTAAACTGCTCACAACGAGAGAAGTTTGCCCTGGGACCACACAAGGATCTGTGCTCGCAATGCGGGCAGTCAGCTCTCTCAAGAGCCAACTCAGCATGCTCCGCTCCCAGGCAGACAATGCACAAGCTGTGTGTATCCCCACCCGTAATGAAATGCGGGCAGGGAGAAACACACAGTCTGAAACGCTGCCCACCTTCGCCCCTTAACTGGTGTTTCCTCTTTTCATATGCTTTTGACATTGTATCTTTCCTATTTTTCTTTATTTTCTATGGGACAGACAACACCAAATAAGACTCACAACTGACACACACACACAGAGCGCTTGCTGAATGACAGAAAGCTGACGCTGGTCTCACCGCACGTGCTTTTATAGCTTCCTGGTCATTACGTCACCCGCCCGTGACGTCTCGCCCATCTATTGGTCTGATTACACACGAGGTTCAGAGCCGGTCAAGCTGAAGGGCGTTCCCGAAGCGTCCTCCGACGCAGCTCGAGTTCCTGAAGAGGAACTAAACCTAAAACACCCTTAACATAGGCTTACATTGAAAAAAGGTCATATTCAGAGACTCGAATATCGAGACATAATATGAAGGTCATTGGTGGAGGCGTTTCAAAAAGGCGGGGCATAGAGGAGAAACAATAATGTACAGTATGTGGAAAATAATGTGTTTTTTTAACTTTAAACCGCAAAAACACATTTCATTACACCAAATACACAAAATAATGTTCTTTTTAGCAGCATCATATGACCCCTTTAAACTAGTAATCATTCACCAAGCAGCCATCCAGAAACCATTTAGCAACACGCTAAAAAGCATTTTAGCCTCTTCATAAGCAATGGCTTGGCAAACCTACATTGTGGCTGTGACTTTTGTAGACTTTTTTTCCAGGACAGGACATAATAAATTAGTCTAGTAGCCATAAGTGGATTTACGTTACATAACCCATGAAAAAGATCCATGAGAGGATGGTTTTTATTTTGGCATTTCACATTTCGTGAAACAGCTCTTGTTTACAGACTTCATTCTGTAATGTTGTGTGTTAGCATGACTTCATGCCCTGCGACCGCAGAGAGGATATGAAGGCAATGCTCAATACATCAGAACAGACACACAAACAACCAATAACTGAAGGAATAAAAACACAACTAAAGAACTGCAAGCCAGGGCCAAATCTTCTAAAGTTTGCCATATGCTATTGGTTGAGACCTTAACACACACACACACACCAAAACCATTGGACGCAACACTGCCAGCAAAACAGACACTCAGAAACAGCCAGTTAGCAAAGTGAAGCCAAACCGAGCAGTAAATCGCATTGAGTTAAATCCTGCAGCGGCCTGGTGCCACGACACACACACACACACACACACACAAACATACAGACACACTATCAAATATGCATCACCAATGGCACACAAATCCATTTCACATGATAAATCAAGTTGATCTCTCCAAGAACACTCAATATTCTTTATCTCCATGAAGAGACAGTGAAAGATATTGCAGCTGTCACTTTCTTCATAAAATTAATGTATTTTTTTTTATTTAAACAGCATGAAAAAGCATTTAATGCCTCGATGGACGACTTATTAGTCTCAGTCTCTCACTGTGACATGAAGTGCAGATATTAATGGCTGTGGGCACATGTGAGGAATAGAGGAATAGAGATGCTAAACCATTTATACTCTGATGAATCCATGGCACGAAAAAAAAAAACACACTAAGCAGAAAACTACAGAATACTTTGCAAACTGAACAGCACAGCATGTGTAGATTCCTGTTTGAAGTGTGTAGTTGCAAGCAATATATATATACTGGTTTGTGTTCAAATAAACCTAAATTCCACGTTAAAAATTATGGAACATGAATACAAGTAATTGAATTTTTTTAAAGTATACACAAACATTTGGTAACATTTTTAATGCTGCATTTATTTAGTTAAAAATACACTATTGCAATTTAAAATAACACTTTTCTATGTGAATATATTGTAAAATGTAATTTATTGCTGTGATCAAAGCTGTATTTTCAGCATCATTACTCCTGTCTTCAGTGTCACATGATCTTCAGAAATCATTCTAATATGCTGATTCGCTGCTCAAGAAACATCTTTTGAATGGTAGTGTATTTTGGGGGTGAATTTCCAGCTAAAACTGACTATATAGTGTAACTGGGACATAAAATGAATCAAACTCTCATATAAGATTTTGGTCGTACTGCACATCTCAACATGCAAGTGGATGTTTGTGTGCTGTATTGCTTTTCTTATTTTTTATGAGTCACAAAAGCTAGCAAATTTCCGCTATGAACGTGCTAAACAATCCCAGAGCCTCTCAGACGTCCACAGCACACGCAGAGCGGTTCACTTGTGAACATGACACGCTCCGGTTTCACTTTACTGTCACTTTTGTTTAATTCCATTACGCAGCAGTCACTACAGAACACCATACAAAAATAATTCAACACTAATACACTGGAATGTAGGTTGTGGAACGAAAAGTTTTCATCCTGTAGTCAGTGTATAGAACAAGCAAACGGCCAAAGCATCGACAAATGCTAGTGTGCTTATATTTTAATGAGAACAAGCGTGTTTAAATACATTCAAATATGTGATTTATTTATAGCAGGTTTGAATGGTCTTTTGTTGCTATATTGTGATTTTTTGTAAATCTAAAACACGATCGCTCACAATCTAAAACAGAATAACAAGATCTCAGCCCATTAAATTTCTTTAGACCAAAAATGTGGCAAAAGTGTTTCAGAACGTTAAATCCTCATTTTGACACCATATAACGCCACAAAGTTCCTGTTCTTTAACTTCAACAGGAGCCGTGAAAGACAGACACGACCACCCCACAAACCACTTCAAATGCAGTCAAATACTCAGGGAAAGAGAGTCAAAAATAAATGAATTTGGAGTATGGATGGTTTCTGGCACGCTGCACTTCAAAAATGCTGTGCATGAAAGAAGTCCCGGGATAATTTGCCATCATCAATGGAAGCCATTCTAACAACTGTCATCAGAGCACCAGATTTCAGACCAAATCACTCCAGGCTTAAAAGACTTGTCACGTCAAATGCAGAGAGAAAAAAAAAACGGAGGAAACAGCCAATTTCATTCTCTTATGCTCTTTAAAACAGTCAAAACTTAGAAAGACATGCTTGCAGCTTGCCTTAGAAATCAAATAAATACAGGAGGAATGTTTCTAGTTTTCCTTAGTGAAGTAAGTGTGTGATTACGCCTATGGAGAGTCCCCACAAGGATAGCAAACCAGACGTGTGTGTGTGTGTGTTTAGATTCCTCAAGAGTCTCCTGCAGAGTGTGTTCACTGTTGGCAAAGTGTTTCAGACGGAGAGGAAACTGCCTATGCGTGAGTGTGTATCTTTATATGGCTCTCTGATTCACACACTGCCTAAGAGAGAACAATAATAAAGCATTCAATTGTAGGTCTGATGGTGAGGAATAGTCAGCACTCCTGTCCTCAACATGTTACGTGATTTGAGGAATCATTCACATCTGTAGCACAATCAAATCATGTGTCTTTTTGAGGTGTGCTAATTTACTGTAAGTGATCACACAATTTTCATCTGACATGTATAAAAACATAAAACAGGTAACTACTTAAGATTAGAGTAAAAAAGACAATTAGAACAATTTAGCAACTTCCCCTCATTCTAATATTTCTGTATTCCATTTTAATGGTTTAGTTAAATGTATAAAAAAGGCTAATTAATTTAATTTATAAAACTTTAAAAATTGAATAATTCTTTCTTTCCAGAAATACTGTTTTTTTTCTTCTTCTGGATTTATGATTTAATACAGATTTATTATTTAAAAACGGTGGTAATCAAAGGCATAAAACATTAACTTTTTAATTGTTAAACATGTAATGCAAAAGAAAATTTAACAATTCCTTTTATTTTTTGGCAAACAAAGGTTTACTGTTAAAATTAAAACATGGAAGAAAATTTGTGAAAGCCCATACTATGCACTAATGATGCTCAGTAAGACCAGGAGTCAAATCTTTGAATTGTACTGGTTAATCCAGTTCACCAGAAGTGTTTTAAATGATTCGCTCACGAGTCAAAGTGACCAGGTTCTTGTGTCAAACTCACTGACTCCGTGATCCGGTCACAACAGCTCACTGCAGGGGAAGATTATCAGTGAAGAACAACTTCACTTTGGTCTGTCCTTCACACAGCGCGGTCACATGACTTCAGAAAACTTGGAATCTGATTCATATGAACCACTTTTACGATGCTTTTTTATGGTGCCTCTTTGAATCTTGAAAGCTCCAGTCGTCTTTCAATGTAATTGCAAGGAAAAAAGTGACAGGTGCACTATTCATACAAGAAGGACATGAAAGTGAGTATGATGATGACTTATGTAAGCTGTCCCTTTAAGAAAGCAAAAATACAATATATATTGATTCAATGAAGTCTTTAATCACTAATGTAAGAGCTGACTGGCTGAACTCTATGTGTGTGTCCAAAGAAACCGATGGACACAAACGTATTTTCAGGGACAGTGAGAAGATAGAGAGGAGTTCACAACTGCTGTGGTTTGGAGCTGATTGTGTGTGTCTTAAGGGTCAGAGATGGGTCAGTTTGCGTAGGGCGGTTTCGTCCTTGTGTCCGCCTGGCAGGACGTCCTTCCACTGCGGCTTTGACACCACAGTAACACCCTCACACACACACACACACACACACACACAGACAGACAGACAGTGTGAGTGTGTGCTGGTTTATGTGCCGCAAGGGCGTTCTGGTTCGTGGTCTGATGCGCGTCACGGTGCTGATTATGTGGACTCGGCGTGGGCCGCAGGGTTAAACTCAAGACCGGCTTTAGCTCTTCCAGCGGTCTTAGACTAAACCCTGCTTAACGTCACACACTACCCACAAGCCACCTCTCTCTCTGCTCTTCCACTGGGATGTGGCTGCGGTGCGTCGAGAGCGGTTGTCTGATAGTCAGCCAGAATCAGACATAAAAAGAGCCTGTGTTTGTGTGTTAGAATGCAGCATTATGCAATGCGGTCTGCGTGTGTAACTCACGTCGCACTGGAAGGGCTTCTCTCCGGTGTGTGTGCGCATGTGTTCATCCAGGCCACGCTTCTGACTGAAGGCCTTGTTGCACTCGCTGCATTTATACGGCTTTTCCTGTAAAAGAGAGTGCCGGTTAACACTTAAATTTAGACCATATCATAGTACTGAGACTGCTCTCATCAGAGTTACAAATGACATACACTTATCATCCGATCGTGGTTGTATCTCTCTATTAGTGCTGCGTTTGACACTATTGACAACAACATTCTCTTGAGTAGGCTACAAAATGATGTTGGCATTTGTGGAAGCGCATTGGCATGGTTCAAATCATACTTATCTGACTGTCATTAATTTATAACAGTGAATGACAAGGTATCATATTGATCACAAGTACAGTATGGAGTACCTCATGGCTCAGTACTAGGACCATTACTTTTCACACTTTACATGTTACCCTTGGGAGATATAATGAGGAAATATGGTGTTAGCTTTCACTGCTCTATATTTTTTATTTCAGATGAAACATACCAGTTTGCAAAACTAATGGAATGCATTGTTGGTATAAAAAAATAAAAGACTGGATGACCTACTACTAAATTCTGGAAAAACAGAGGCTTTATTTATTGGACCAAAAACCTCAACATGTAATAACCTGAATTGACTTGAACTGAAAAATGACTCCGTTATTAGGACAATAACAAGAGGACCTTGAATTATTGACAAACTATTTTCCTGTTTGACATTGTAAAGCTGCTTTGACACAATCTGTATTGTATAAAGCTCTATATAAATAAAAGTGACTTGACACAAATATAGGGTAATATTTGGGGAAGATGCCCACCTTAAAGGGATAGTGCACCCAAAAAAGAAAATTCTGTCATCATTTATTTACCCTCAAGTTGATTCGAACATGTATGAGTGTCCTTCAGCTGTTAAACACAAAAGAAGATATTTTGAAGAATGCTAACCAAACAGGTGCTGGTAGCCATTGGATTCCAAAGTATGGAGAGAGAAAAAAAATACTATAGAAGTCAATGGTTACCGCCAACTGTTTGGTTACCAACATTCTTCAAAATATCTTATTTTGTGTGTGTGTGTTCAGCAGAAGAAACAATCTCATACAGGTTTGCAACAACTTGAGGGGGGGTGAATGACAACATTTTCATTTTTGGGTGAACTGACCCTTTAAGAGCAATGTGAGTTTACTTTTAATTTTTTTTAAATTGATTGACATCTTATCCATTATTTTGAAGAAAAAAATCTTTCATTTACAGTGCAACTACATCTAAATTCAAAATTCTTAAAAATTAATTTCTATTACTTATTTTTACATGGTATCACTTTCAGTGTGAAGCAAACTGTGAAAGTTCAGTGATGAACAACATTCACTAAAGACTTGCTATCCACTCACTGATCTTTATATATAGACAACACTATCATCTTGTATGATATGATATTAGCTGTATTACAAACATTGTTCTGCAATGTTTTAGATCAACACATTCCTTCTTCAACTCGTGTATCGTCATTTCACACTTGCAAATACGACTTCTCTTAGTTATTCACGTGTTCGTAACTCATAATTAAGATATTTGTGACTCTTGAAAGACTCATACTCTACAGGAAGACGGCCCTTCAGGAGCAGGACTGGACACCCCTGATATAGGATTTTCCTAATTAGGATCTGAAGGAGTGTGAGTGTGTAATAGTGGGCGCTGTTGGAGGGATTGACTACAGTTATTGTGTTTTTGAAGAGACTAATGAAGAGCTGATACATTCAGAGAGAGACAGAATAATCCCTCAGGCATGAACATACATCTGTATGTTTACAGAAACTAGAGATCTCCATTACACACACACACACACACACACACACACCAAAGATGGCCTGGGATAAACAAATGAAGTGCCTTTCATGTGTTACACACCTGGAACTCATTTCACATGGACACACGCATACATTTACTTATATACCAGACTGAAAACACACAGCAGTGCTATCACACCACAAACACAAACATATTTACTGAATAAAATGCACCTGGACATAATCACACACACACACACACACACACACACACTTTTGATGTGTGAAAAAAGTGCAAAATAAAGGAAATTAGATGTTTACTTGAGCACATATATATATGGTATATTAGTGCTGTCAAAGGATTAATCGCGATTAATCGCACGCATCCATAATAAAGGTTTTTGTTTACATAATATATGTATGTGTACTGTGTATATTTATTATGTATATATAAATATACACATACATTATATATTTTGAAAATATTTACATGTATTTACATGCATATATTTATATTTATATAACTTATATTATATATAAATATTTTAATATAGAAATATAACATATTTTTCTTAAATATATACATGCATATGTGTGTATTTATATACATAATAAATATACACAGTACACACACATATATTATGTAAACATATTATGGATGTGATTAATCGTTTGACAGCACCAATATATCACAGTATAATAAAAATAAAATAAAATCACTGGGTTTATACATACACATACACACACACACACATGTATAAATAATGTATAATATAAACCCGGTCATCTTTTTTTTTTATGTTGTTTAAAAAATAAAAAGAAGTTCACTCATGGCTGCATTTATTTGATCGAAAATACTACATTTGATTATATTTATATGCTTTACATTATAAAATGAATACATTTTAATCTATTTGATTTGATTTAACATTTTTTAATGAACAAAGTTCAAAAGAACAGTATTTGAAATATATATATTTTTTGTAACATTATAAAGGCCTTCACTCTCAATCAATTTAATGCATCCTTGCACAATAAAAGTCTTGATGTCTTTAAAAAAAATCTTAATGACTTTAAACTTTTAAAGGAAAGTGCATATATTACGTAAGTAATATAGATATTTGTTTTTATGCATGAACCATTTTATTGGACAATTTTAACTGTAGCTAAGTAAAAACACACAAGAAGTGTGTGACAGCAGATGTGTGTATTAGAGATAATGTCTGTGTGTGTGTGTGTGTGTGTGTGTGTGTGTGTGTGTTGAGCAGGGTGGTGAACATGCATACATTGATAGTCCGCTCACTCTTCCAACACCCAGCTGTCACGGGAATGGGTGGACACAGGAAGAGAGGATCCTGGGAAATGGAGCAGGGCAAGGTGTGGTCACACCACACAGGATATGCAAGGTGCTACGGATCAAGTGTGTGTGTGTTTGTCAAAGACAGACGTAATCAATATGGGCCTGGCCAGCATGGACACGTGTGTTTGACAAAGAGAGACAAAAAGATTTAGTGTAAGATGAGAGTTCTGGCATTTGTAGAGCATAATACATCCAGCGTGTAGCTGTGAGGCTCTATCGCTGAATCAGATTAGCAGTAAAACCGTCACCTGGGAGTGTCAGCAACACGACCCCCACAAAAATATGTAAAGGTCAAGAGTCACGCTCTACGACGTACATTAGCACAGATGAACAATAGTGGATGGCCCATAATGGCTTGCAGCTTTGTCAGTTTACCGATGTACCTTCATCCGTTCGTTTTTTTTTGAAAGCATGTACCCTTTGCTGCCTGTGAACAATCCCACAATGCTGTTTTTGCACGCATCCAGATAAGACAATGCTATAGATTTTTTTGGTAACACTTTATTTTTATGTGTCCTTATTATGTATGTTACATGTATTTACTATAGTAATAAATTAGGCAAAATTACAAGTAATTAACACTAAACCAAATCCTAACCCTAAACCTGTAGTAAACACATTTTTGTTTAATATTACTTCTTATTTTACTAAGGACACATTAATACATCTCTACAGTAAACATTTTGTCTATCGACATGAAATCCATAACTTTTTGCCGGCATGGTCTGAAGATGATCTGAGCAGAATTTGTTGAGTTTAAAAAAGTAGGTTTTTAACATAAATCAAAATGGCGGACAAGAAGTTTGGCCGATTATGGCAAAATTGTTATCAGTGTTCTCGGCATGATCCAAGGATCTATCAAGACCAGTTACATGACAATAGGCAAAACTATTCAATAGCTATTTGCATTTTTGAAATTTTATTATGATTTTTGACCACAAGGTGGCACTTCCCTGAAGGTTTTTTTAGTGTCTTCAGGGCATGGCGGGCCAATGTCACATACCGAGTTTTGTAACGATGTGACCATGTGTTCAGAAAATATAGCATTTTACATCAAAATTCAAAATGGCTGACATGGGACAAATGGTAATCATTTGACTCAGTACTGTCTTGTGATTTTTGGCCAAAACATTCAGAAAACATAACCAAAAATAGCCATTTTTCATACCTCCTGACCACTAGGTGACGCTGTGCCAAAACCATGCAGGTAGCCTCAGGTCATGGTTGTCATAACACACACTAAGAATGGTTTGAATACCTTAAAGCGTTGCAGAGATATAGTGTCACGTCCACTTTGTCATGCTTTTCGTCAAATTCGTTCACACGTTATTCGAGAACGGTTTGACTAATCAACCTGAACTCCATAACTTGCCAGCATGGTCTGAAGATGATCTGGTTTGATTTTTGTGAAGGAAGAAGTAGAATAATAAGAAAACTAACAATTACAAGTGGTGTCTACGCACCTTTGGTTCTTGGCCCCTGATTTAATATGTGGCTCTGTCGATTCAGTATTAGTGCCACACTGCTGTTGAAAAGCAGTGCAGGAAATAGTAGCATCAGGCCAATAGAGGGCAACAGTCAGTTCCAGAAGTAAAAATCTAATTTGTTTTTAATGAGAAGTGATTGATAACTTGTAAACCTTTAAAACCAGACTTACTGTGAGATCTGAGGTTGTTAATGCTATGCTATTGTTAAAGTTGTCGGTCCACATTATTTCAGGTGACAAACTACAATACCCATGATTCTGCAATCAGAGAACCAAAACAAGCAAATTGAACAAAAATAACATTTTAGCACCCCCCATATAATAGTCAGTCTCCCTATGTTTTCAAACTACTTAAATATTTGGATATTTATGCATATTTTGTCAATGAGATCTTTACGGTCTCAATGAAAGAAACTTTTCTCGTTCCTCTGTCTGAGATGAAATCTAGAGTGAATCACGCTTTTGCGGTCGTAGCCCCTAAATTTTGGAACAGCCTGCTGCTATACATTAGGGACATACCGATGCTCTGTGAGTTTAAAAGCCATCTGAAAACATATTTTTTATGATAGAGTTCGATCAAAGATAAGTGCGAAGGTTGCTAGTGCCATATGTGTCTCTTTTTGTCTTTATTTAAGATTATGACTGTTTTTTTAAGGTTTCTCTTATATTTCTTAAATTAGATATATGGTTATGATTTTTCAAATGTTTTCCTCTCCTCATGGCTCTATTGTTTGTACAGCACTATGGTCAACATTGTTGTTTTATTCAGTGCTTTAGAAATACTTTTTAACTTTGAACATATTTTTCAATAAACATAAAATATGGTGTTTCTTTTTATATAGTTTTGCATTTCTCCATTGTTTTTATTTTGATTATGTCATTCACAGTGCTTCATGTCATTGTAGTTTTTTCCCCCACTTTTTTGTTTCAAATCAACATTTGTAATGTTGTGATTTACCTCGTAGCTAACTGGTTTTTGAAATCCCTATGGGAAAGAAAATGAATGGAAAAATACTTCCAATAAGTCTGCTGGAACAAAATGGGAATCTGATGCATTATACACTCTATAAAATAATGTTTATAAAACGGCTAGTTCCAGTCCTTGATTCTGATTGGTTGAGCCGCGTTCGAAGCTGTTGTAAATTACTCTACAAACATACACCTTTGTTTACGTTTGTGTGTTGTTGGAACCACAACTGTTCCAACCACTTTGTTGGAACCACAACTGTTTCTGAGGAGCTACATTGTTTGGTGGAAGAATACTGTTTTTATTAATATCATTACACTTTATTTGCTCTGTTTTATTTTGTGAAACCTAACTACGTATATGGAATAACTGTTTTATAAAAGCAATAAGCCCCGTGAAGCCGTGGTTTACAGTGAATTTATAACAGCTAAGGGGGTTTTAGGCACTCCGCTTTGCGTCGTACCTAACAACGCCCCTTAGCAGTCATAAATTCACTGTAAGGCCACGTTCACACAGCAGCAGAATACGGTTTTCAGTCCTGTATTTGAGTCCTTAAGGGGCCGTTCACATGATGCGCCTAAAAACGCGTGGAAAACGCTAGGCGTGCCGCTTTCTGCTTTTTCCCAAAGCGTTCGGGCGCTTGCGCTCCGGAGGCGTCTGCCGTTGCTAACATGACCCGCGGTGCGCTTGCGGCATTCTGAAAAGTTGAAATGTTTTTATCTCGAGGCAGTGCGGACGCACCTGGAAAAAAATGACGCTTCCATTATGAGCGCGCCTGCCGCGCATCTACATTTGAAATAACTAACTTGAGCGCGGAAAAGACGCGATATGTGAACATATATGTGATATATTTAAGAAAAATCTAATACGGTTACGATCACACACAGTTCGGTTATTTACGGGTGTGACAACCGCATTCTGTAACCGAACTCACACCTGTAAATTTTCAGGATTCACAACCGCATTCTCGGAACACACGCGCTGTGTGAACGGAACAGGACTGGACAGTTGTCTGTCACGTCATACAGTGCGAGAGAGAGCCGCTCTGCCGCACAAATGCACGTCTACCCTTCCCTTCCAACCTTTCCTGAAGTCCTATTGGCTCACGCCAGTCCAAATGACTGGCCAATTGTTGAGAAGTATGCAAATCGCATGCAAATACTGACTCGCTCGAGAGGCAGTAGCTCGCGAAGGCAAGGAGTCACCTGATGCGACTGTGCGGAAAAGCGCGCGAAGGCGAGGAGTCACCTGATGCCCAGGCGCGCGTCTTATCAGCCTTCCAGATTTCGCTGGACTATTACGTCAGTTGTTCACGCCCCTACGAAGTGGTGTTCAACTAGGTCGTAAAGCCATTCACAGTCTGTAGTGACAGGCGCAGATGCCGCCGCCGCCCACACTGGTTAAAATGCACGGCATGCAAGCAATGAGCCTCGTTATGCCGAGGCGCGCTTTCCAGCAGCAGACTGCGAGATCGAGGTCTTCTTTGGCACAAGGATTCACAACCGCATTCTCGGAACACACGCGCTGTGTGAACGGAACAGGACTGGACAGTTGTCTGTCACGTCATACAGTGCGAGAGAGAGCCGCTCTGCCGCACAAATGCACGTCTACCGTGTGTTACGTGTTTTCACATGTGTTTTTGGTAACTTACAGTGATGGAGAAATGAGCTGCGTGTCTGTCGCCTGAAATTTTTAGATTTCGTCAGTTTTCCACCAGAGCCGCTCCCGTATGTCCGCATTCCTCTCACCCATCGAACCTGCAGGACATCAGCCCGGCTTCTCACGTCCCCCTTCCATGGCGGAGAGGAGAGCCGACTGCAGATGCTGGAGCAAAGGGTTCTCATGTCGCCACAGATGCTGCACGACCCACTGTCTAAAAAGTGTGCAGCTCCCCGCCTGGGAGCGGCGTTCTGCCGTGTGCAAAGCACAATCACTGGCTCCTCACTCGTTCACACGATACCAGCCCCTCATCAGCGGCTGCCGTGTGTAGAGGACTCCGCTCTCTCACTCATTCAGGGTGATATGCAGCCCCCGCTTCAGTGCGGCGACAAGCGCTTCAGTCGCTTACCCACTCACCAGCAGTAAAGCGGCAAGGAGTCACCTGATGCCCCTGCTTGGAAAAGCGCACGAAGGTAAGGAGTCACCTGATGCGACTGTGCGGAAAAGCGCGCAAAGGCGAGGAGTCACCTGATGCCTCTGCATGGAAAAGCGCGCGAAGGCGAGGAGTCTCCTGATGCCCAGGCACGCGTCTTATTAGCCTTCCAGATTTCGCTGGACTATTACGTCAGTTGTTCACGTCCCTACGAAGTGGTGTTCATAGGTCGTATAGCCATTCACAGTCTGTAGTGACAGGCGCAGATGCCGCAGCCCACACCGGGTAAAATGCGCGCCATGCAAGCAATGAGCCTCGTTATGCTGAGGCGCGCTTTCCAGCAGCAGACCGCGATATCGAGGTCTTCTTTGGCGCAC
>NW_015643187.1:75832-76586 GCF_001515625.1 Sinocyclocheilus rhinocerous | reverse complement strand
TGGATTGCCGCTCCTCTGCAGCGTTCAGGTGAGTATGACATTTTTCTTCAGATGCCAGATGAGTCCGTCTGCCCTCGATCAGTGGTGGACCTTAAGAACTCTGGTGATGAGCTCATGCCGACAAAATGTCCGCATTCCTCTCACCCATCGAACCTGCAGGACATCAGCCCGGCTTCTCACGTCCCCCTTCCATGGCGGAGCGGAGAGCCGAGTGCAGATACTGGAGCTAAGGGTTCTCATGTCGCCGCAGATGCCGCACGACCCACTGTCTAAGTGTGCAGCCCCCCGCCTCAGAGCGGCGTTCTGCCGTGTGCAAAGCACAATCACTGGCTCCTCACTCATTCACATGATACCAGCCCCTCATCAGCGGCTGCCGTGTGTAGAGGACTCCGCTCTCTCACTCATTCAGGGTGATATGCAGCCCCCGCTTCAGTGCGGCGACAAGCGCTTCAGTCGCTTACCCACTCACCAGCAGTAAAGCGGCAAGGAGTCACCTGATGCCCCTGCTTGGAAAAGCGCGCGAAGGCAAGGAGTCACCTGATGCGACTGTGCGGAAAAGCACGCAAAGGCGAGTAGTCACCTGATGCCCAGACGCGCGTCTTATCAGCCTTCCAGATTTCGCTGGACTATTACGTCAGTTGTTCACGGCTATAGGGATTTCTTGGGTTTCTTCTGCGGGTGTATTTGGACTTTCCGTGCGAGAGCGCCCTCTGGCCTTCGGATGGAGATTTACTACTGATCACAGAACCGTGCT
>NW_015643187.1:57754-75033 GCF_001515625.1 Sinocyclocheilus rhinocerous | reverse complement strand
GGCCATTTTGTCTTCCCTGCACCATTTCAGACTGGGCAGCTCTGATCACTTGAAGTAATGTCAGAGGCTGCTGGGACTCATGGCAGCGGCATCAGTATGTCATCTGGGTTATTACACATGCGCCCGCTGCAGTTATGGCTGAAATCTCAAGCCCCTTGGATGGCGTGGAGATCGAACCATTTGTGCATGTTCCCCTGGGCTTGATGACGTCACGTGTCGTGGTCACGACGGACGCGTCGACTCTCGGATGGGGAGCAGTGTGCGAGGGCATGCCGGCTTCAGGACTGTGGTCAGAACTGTGGTCAGCTGGTGGCACATAAACCGCTTGGAGCTGGAAGCAGTGTTCTTAGCTCTAAAGGAATTACGGCCGCAGCTGGAACAGCGACATGTACTGATTTGCACCGACAACGTCTGTGGTGTCGTACATAAATCACCAAGGGGGCGTACGATCCAAGGCTCAGTACAAGCAGGCAGCAAATCTCCTGCTATGGACGGGCCGTCACTTTCTCTCCACCAGAGCAGCGCACATCCCCGGTCTCCTGAACCGCGGGGCAGAAATGCTTTTGAGGAAGGGGATTCCTCAAGGAGAGTGGAGGCTGCAGCGAGAATGTGCACTGCCCGCTGTTCTTCTCCCTGTCTCACTCCTGGCTGGAAGGGGACGCTCTGACATCTCACTGGCCAGCAGCCAGGCCGTATGCGTTCCTCCGATCAAGATAATGCAGCTGGTGATATGCAAGATCAGGGAGGAGGAGGCTTCGGTGACACTCGTCACCCCGAACTGGCCGAACCAGCCTTGGTTCCCGGACCTGACGAAGCTGCTGGTGGCGCCGCCCTGGCCGATCCCCATCAGGAAGGATCTGCCGTCTCAAACGAGCGGCTCGGTGTGGCACCCCAACCCGGAGTTATTGAGCCATCATGTGTGGCTGCTTCGGGGATATCAGAGGAGCTGACCGCCCTGCATTCTCGTGTGCTTGATACGCTCTTGGAGGCGCGGGCGCCCTCCACGAGACATTTCTATGCTCTAAAATGGGGAGTGTTTGTGGTGCCGTGATGTTCATATCGACCCGGCTGCTTGCTCCGTGTCGGATGTTCTGCGTTTTCTACAGTACAGGCTTGATAGTGGATGTCTACCATCATCACTGGCCGCTATTGCCTCGTTTGTTCCCCACTGGGCGAGCAATCGATCGGTAGGCACGCGCTGGTGGTGAGTGTTCTTAAAGGGGAGAGGAGGTTGCATTCCCCACGTCCGCCTTCAGTTTCGCCCTGGGACCTAGAGGTGGTGTTAAGAGCTCTTTCACAACCACCATTCGAGCCTTTAGCATCCATTGCTATGAAGGAGCTATACTATCGTAACCTCGGTTCCCTGAGAGCGGGAACGAGACATCACGGAGGTCGCCGTGTTCGCTGCTCGACCAGCTAAGCGGCGTTCAGTATCAGATTCTGACGTAATTGTCGCGTGCACCGCATTGTATACTGCCTCTCGAGCGCGTCAGTATTTGCATGTGATTTGCATACTTTGCGACAATTGGCCAGTCATTTGGACTGGCGTGAGCCAATAGGACTTCAGGAAAGGTTGGAAGGGAAGGAGTTCCCATAACGGAAAAAATGTCTCCGCGTCAGTATTTGCATGTGATTTGCATACTTTGCGACAATTGGCCAGTCATTTGGACTGGCGTGAGCCAATAGGACTTCAGGAAAGGTTGGAAGGGAAGGAGTTCCCATAACGGAAAAAATGTCTCCGTGATGTCTCGTTCCCGCTCTCAGGGAACCGAGGTTACGATAGTATCCGGAGATGTTTTGTGTTCTGTGCGCAACTCAAATACTCCACTCTCCACCCAAATATAAAGGCTGCTGTCGGTTAATGAAGATTTGACAGATTAACTCGCGGCTCGATTGGACACTTGTCGTGTCAGAAAGTGATAAGACTTCCAGTTTTATGGACGTCGCCATCTTTGATTTTACTTTGGTCGTTGTCGCTATGGTTACTGGTAAGAAATACGGGCTTGACTTCCGTTGCACGTACATACAGACAGTATTCTAAACACAACTGTAAGCTGCTGTGTGAACTGGACATTTCGAGACTCACCTGTAAAGAAAATGCGGTTGTCAATCCCAAAAATTGACAGTGTGAACGTAGCCTCAACCACGGCTTCTTGGGGCTTATTGCTTTATTTTTATTGGCATGTATGGTTCCATAAAGAACCTTTAACATTTATGGAACCTTGCCAAGTTTCTTTACAGTCAAAAAAGGTTCTACATATTATTAAAATGTTCTTCAAACTATGAAAAAAAAGGTTAACTGAAAGGTTCTTTGAGGAACCAAACATTGTTCTATTAATCACATTGCTGCGGAAACCCCTTTTTGAAACATTTATTTTTGAGAGTTTGTAATGAACCTCGTTTGCACAGAAAGGCATATTAGGCCAGAAAATACTGGTGATGGCAATTGAGTACACATGGTGCATCACTGTTCCAGCACATATAGTGTCTGAATAACCTGAAATGCAAGAAGTATTTGAATAAGCTGGAGGATGTTGTGCTCAAATACAGTGCTATAAACTTGGCAACTCTTTAGTGAGGCCCAAACAGAAATAAATATCTGTCACGTAAGAGGATTAGCACAGTTCTGTCACTGCTTGTTCTCATTACTGCATCACCGATGCTGTTTTCACATGATGTCTTAATGGCTGAGTTTCTGTTGTGTGTCAGTCCACAGCTCATATGTTATGCTGCAGAATTGCAGGATCACGCTCCAAATTTGGCAAAGAGTTCTAATGATGTGCTGCATCTGTTCTGCTTTCTTAGGTTTTCTTGGATTAGTGCTGATGTTGCCACTCGGTCTGTGTTATAAATACGAGGGACACTGCTACACTAAACGACTGGGGAAAAGATGGGAGAAGTGATAGAGTTATTTCAGGAAATTATGTCACAACAAACAGCCATGCCATCCATCATCAGAGTACGGCTTTCCAAAAACATGTTTAATTTCTTGCTATTTAGCAGATTCCATTAAAAGCATCTCAAGCTAGATCCCACTAAGAGATTTTCCACCCAATCAGTGTTGGGCTCATTTACAGCAGGTGTTATAATATGTGAAGGGGGAGAAATATCAGAAACAACTGTCTACTATCACCCCTCATCCATATTTGACTTTACAGTAATATCAGGGACAGTCCTCTCCAGTGACCCTGAGGTAAAAAGTAAAACTAAATGTGTAAACTCTCACATCTGTTAAACGAGTGGTGTAATGTGGTCCTAATCATGTCTCTGTAGCTGCTTTTATGTCACACACATGGACACGTCTGGACACGCACACTCACACTTAACAGGGTGTTTTAGGCAGTAGCCTTTTTAGGCAGATGTTGAAGAAAATGTATTGCTTGTGTTTTGTTCTGTGGTGAGGGGACGTTTCCTAATGACCTGCTGCTGTGGAGGTTAAAAACATCCGCTGCATAGACACTAAAAAACACACAACTACACAGCTCCACAGGGGTGAAGGTGGTGAGAGATGTTATTTACAGTCAATTAACATGAGGATATTTTGAAAGCCTGAAACAAAATAAAACAAGGAAATTGTAACTCTTTATTTCACAGTTCTGACTTCTTTCCCTACAACTGCGTTATGTAAACTCACAATTCTGACTTTGTTCCTCAGAATTGCGAGATATAAACTCACAATTGTTACATATAAACTTGTAATTGCGAGTTATAAAGTCAGAAGTGTGAGATATAAACTCGCAATTGTAAAAAAAAAATAGTATTTTTTCCCTCAGAATTTGACTTTATGACTTGCTATTTTGAGTTTATATCTCACAAATCTGAGAAAAGAAGTCAGAATTGCGAGAAAACAGAACTGTGAGATATAAACTCACAATTGCGAGTACAAAAAGTCAGAATTGCGAGATAAAAAGCCACAATTACCTTGTTTTATTTTTCATTCAGTGGCGGAAACAGGCTTCCATAGGATATAGAGAAAGCTCACTAGTATATATAGACCCTAGTATATAGGTTTTTTAGTTTGAAAAACATATCTCTCCACTTCAGTTGTTTAAGGCTACATTCACACTGTTATTTTTAAGGAGCCTTGTAAATTAATGTGTGCTTGTATGTATGCAGTCTTACCCGGGTGTGTGTGCGTATGTGCATTTTAAGGCCGTCATTCTTGCTGAAGGCCTTGTCACAGTATGGGCACTGATACGGCCGCTCACCTGAAGACAAACACAACAAACATCAGACTGTCAGACAACTCACTGATAGACATCCACACATCCATCTGCTTAACATGAACAAACAAATGAACCATGTAAAGTAAACCATGTTTTAAAAAAAACAAACAACAAAAAAAAAACTTTGGAGCTTATTCTCGAGGAAAAAAGCGATTAATTGTGTGCAACAGGTTTTTCAGCAATGTTTTGGTCATGTTTTTTAACGTTGAGTCCTTAAAAATGTAGAATAGATGATACAGTAGGCTTTACAGAGTTAATAATCAACGGCCGGAGAAGAAGAGAAACATTTTTACCTCATGATGCATATCTGGACCATAGCAATATGCTGTGAGAGCATCAAACAGATGTCAGTTTTCCAAAAAGCAGTGACCATGACTTTGAATTTCAGGTAATTAGACTCTTAAAGCCCTTTGGTGTAGACATGGAGCTGGTGACAAAACACCACTGACAGCAATAAAAGGAACGAGGTGGCACTGATACGAAGAGAGATGGTTGTTCCATCATAACAGATCTGACCATGACAGCAAAGCCAATGATGGCATGTAATTCAGTTATTTGGCTCCATACTCAAAACTAGAAGCAAGACTGGTAAACATAGACTGTGATGTGGCATGTTTATTTGCGGGGTTTTGTTTTTTAGTAACATAGTCAGTTACGTCATTGTTCAAGTCAGTTGGTTTTGAAAGAACGCCACTGATCCCCATCCGAGCAGCAGTGCCAGGACGGTTTCATTGGAAAATGAACGCTCTAATTGGTGATCAAGGCACATTATGGCTTCATCATCACTCCTAAGGTTCTGCACCACTGGAATCAAAGCTTGGAAAAAGTGGAATCTTCTGCCTCTTTGGATCAAGAATGTTTTGATGCCAGGCATAATTCGGCTTTGGAACGGAGAACCTGGCACAGAACACAGGAATCTGCATAATGTTAAAGGCTCCAATATGTTGCGGGATTGAATGCAGAAAGTAACTGTGTCATGCACAGAACCAGCAAAATAAGACGGATTTGATGACTTACTTTGAGAGTTTAAACTCTGCACCTTCAGGCTGGATATCTTTTGTAAAAATTTGTTCCGCGTTTTTGATCACAAATGTCTTTTTTAGCCCAAGATCAAGTACAGCTTGACTGGATACATGGATACAGCTGCATATTGATATTTCATTATGCAAACAGAGCAGCCTTTAATCTTTATGAATGGGAATATATATATTTACGATTTGGCCCATGGAGGGTCTAGATATATGCTTTCTGATCTTTGACTACATGAAGTCTGGAATAACGTGTCCACAAGGAATCTAAAATATAAAACAGGATTTCCAAATCAATACTTCGTGTGTCTTTAGATTGCCAGTCTTCCTCTCCAGAAACGTAAAACCAAACACACAGGGTTTTTGTGTCTCTATCTCCACCATCTTGAACCGCAGAGACCTGCAGTGGGTGGAGCCGGTTAAGCCCCGCCCCTCCGCGGATCAAAGCGTCGCTGGGCTGAATGGGAGAGATGCTATCTGAGCACGCTCAGTATCAGCACAAAGGCGGAGTGACAAACTGTCAATCAGAGAGTGGACAAACACGTGGGTCTGCTTTAGATAAAGCTGATCCTGGCTGCAGATAGCAGAGCGGTTATGACTGCAGCGCTACAATCCAGCAGTGTGAGGTAACAAACACCTCTGCACTGGAGGCCCAATTCAGTACTTCTGATTTTGTTTAGTCGGAAAAACGCTACTAATTAACATAATATGGAAATTGCATTGCAAGGTCAATATATTGTACATTACGATAAGTTAGCAAAATAACAATGTCTTAGTCAGTGTTGTCAGTTAACTAAAATGAAAGCTATTAAAAATCATCAATTGAAAAAAAAGCTGAAATAAAATAGAGAAATATTTTATTAAAACCTATGAAACATATAAAATGTTTAAAAAATCTTTAAATGGCAACTAACTTAACTTATTTTAGGTACTAAAATAAAAAAAAAAAATAAATAAATAAAAATAAAGCTAAATAGAAATATTAAAACAATACACAAAAGGGCAAAAGACAAAATTACTCAAACCTAAAATAAAATGAACATGAAAACTGAAAATATCAAAATAAAAGCTAATTCAAAATATTAATAAATACCATATAATAGCAAATAAATAATATTAAAATATGCAAAATTCAATGGTCCTCAAATCTTTTTTTCTCCAGGATACAGAATGCACATTGGATACCACTATAGCAATATCAAAACTATTAACTGTTTATTATACAAAATAAATGTAAAAAAAAAAATATTATATTATTTTGATCATGAATCATCCAAATGTCTTAATATTACCATGAACTGCAAACACTTAGTAGTATGCCAAGATAATAACATTATTGACAGGTTTCAGTAGAGAATGTAGCTGTAAATTGTCTTTACCCTTAAAATAAATGGTCCGGATTTTATTTTCTGGTTTTAGTTAAAAAAAGAGACAAGCTTGCCTTATTCCAATAACTATGTTGCACTCTCTGCATAGTTTAGCACATTTAAAGCCATTCCACGGAATTACATTGATTTCTTTTTTTCTTTTTTCCGCATAATCAAAGAACATGCAAAAGATTTTGTGTCATTTCTTGAGTGTAATTACAACATGGACACTACAATATAAAGTGTGATCAGACAGTGTCATACTTTAAATAATCTTGTTGAATTTGCAATAAATGAAAATGGGACATCTCTCCATAGATTATGGCCTGTTTCATACGGATGTCTGCAGCACATGTAAATGACGCTTTATTAATTTCGGTGCCCATATTAACAGAATACACTATTCAAAGAACAGTATACAGTAATAAAGTTACATTTTGCGACAACATATTTGTTATATAAGATCTATTGCTTTACATTAGTATACTGTATGTATGCGAATATAGCTGTATATCATATATGTAACTATATATAGATTTTGTGATCATACGGTTTTTACAGATACTTTACTTTATGTCCCCTATAGTGCCCCTTTCAACCAAGCAGAGAATAAGTACACTGTGCATTATATATTACGAATCGCGGTCTGACTGATTTATTTCTAAAATCAAGACTATGCAGTGTACAAATCAAGTTCTGCATGATGTCAGCAAAATAATTTCCCGCATAAAAAACAGAGCTCCGTATAACTAGAACAGCGAGAGATAAAAGTCAGCTCACTGGCACAGCTTCTGTTGCTCTGGCATGTCGTATAGGAATTATTTAGAGAGTTTCGGAAAAGACGTAAAATATCAGGCTCACAGAACCGTGAGATCCAGCCGTCACCAGCAGGAAGCAGAGAGAAACCCAGGCACGTGAAATAAGCTCTATTCTCATTATGGGCCTTTCTGGGCTAATGAAATAAGGGTTTTCTGGATGGAGAATGGCTCCCTTCGGAATAAGTAATGCGCCTGGCAATTGGGGCAGCCCCACAGAGAAACGTGAAATGGCAAAACATAACTTAATAAGACACTGTCTTCAGAGAGATGCCAACTGCTGTGTTCCTGTGTGTGTCCTGATTGTGCAACAATCCCGTTTCTAATTGGCCTTCTTGTTAATGCAATCTCTTGAGGGAATAACTGTTGGATTCAAAAAGTCGTACATAGATTAATTAGATAAATGAAGAGATTGGTGAGGAAAACTTTTTGCTGCCCTTTGAATAATAAGGTTAATTAGCTCAGCTTCAGGGGGAATGCACATGTAAGATGTTCATTAAACATGAGAGCGCTCTCCAAACGAGTCTGCCGAGACGCTTCAAATGAGCCGTTGTGGTGCTGATTTGATGGTGACAAGCTTCCCTCGTACTTCCAAAATCTGGATGTAATGCACAGTGCAAAACCCATGTAGTCCACCAAGCTCTCCGTAATGGAAAAATAGCGCCTTCCACATCCTCCAAAGCATTTCTATAAATGGTTTTAGGACAAATCTTGAAACTTGTCTTCACAGCTGCGTCTCAAAACCACGTATCACATCCCCATCTGTCTCTCAAGATCAAGTGGATTTCTCCTTTGGTTTGTGTATTTGGGTCTGTATTTCTGCCATCAGGAAACGTCCTCACCCTGTAAAGCTATTTATCACCACTGCGTCCGTTGCAGTCAAGTTGATGTGTCTTGCATGGCTTGATGCCCGTTTGAAACTTTCATGAAGAACGTCGGTTTTGGTTTACAGGTCAGCGTGTTGACTAACAAGTCAATGTACTTCACAGATGTTATCGGGTGCATCAGGAGGAGATCCGTCATTTATGTAGCAAGTAGGGTATTGGGTTAGAGCTTGTCTTAGTCTCTGTAGAAGACATTCGAAGAGGGATCCAGTGAGATGGTGTTCAGTCTGGACCCTGGGTGGAGGGATTTGAGCATCTGTCAGGTCTGTAAAACAGGGATTAGCTCAGGACAAAAAGAGCCTGTGCTCTCACGAGCAGATGGTATTGAGGAGGACCATTCCTGGCTGAAGTTTTGCCTCCTCTTCCACGATCTGATGCAATATTGTCTTATAATAGGAGTCTTCGATGCATGGTGACTCCCTTCCCTTAGGATGTTGGTCTACACTGAGCGCTGGGTTCAAAGAGCAGCGTCTAGCTCCACTAAATAGTGTGCAGGGGTGTTCATACAGCACAAGGTTCTTGCAGTTGAGTTTTAAAGAGCCTTCATTCTGTTCAATTTGCGCTATAGTTGTTTTCGAAAGCAAAAATGTGTCTTGTGTGAATGGTCCCTAAGAGTGTGAGTTGCCTTTCATGTTTTAGATGAAGAGAGATAAATGGCAGATATACAATTATAAAAATCTAATGTTGGTTGATAACCAACTTAGTACCAATATATTTAACAAATATAAATGCATATTATACTGTATATACACCTTTAATTTAAAAATGAAAAGTAAAAAAGGGTTGGTGTTTTCTTTTTCCCTAAGGGCCTTACTAGGGGCCCGTGATGCAAATTAGCATATGCTATACTCTTTATGTACAATGCATATTTTTAATCTTTTTTGGGCTGGTATCATGCTTTTTGTACTGTCCTTATCCAAAAAAAAAAGTACAAGCAGCACTTGAGCCATATGCAAAGAACATATATCACGATTTACATCAGGGTGGTCTCTTTTGGCATGGGCTGATAAGCATCCACATAATATCACGCTAAAAAATACCTTAAAATGCTTTAGTGTTGTGGCAGTGCGTTGATGCATTTTCTTCCAAAACTGTGAAAATCTACTTGCTTTTTTGATTTATCGAAAGGATCACTATCCGAGTCTCTGGTGTGTGTGCATGTGCGGAAAGGCCGCTAACTGATTTAGCATGTGTTGTAATGCGACACCGTCTTTGTGTGACCCGAGTGTCTCTGCTCTCTTTCCAGATCCCCGGCGGTCCCCTGTGGCCCCAGACACCCCCGTCTGCTAATCGATCCGTTTGGCACCCCCCTCGTGTGAGAGTGAGTGTGTGTGTGTGTGTCTGGTGAACAGATGGTTGTCCCTGTCACATGCCGAGCATTGTGCTGGTGTTACGGGGAGATCTTTGTGGCTCAGGGCCTTCAATATGAAAGACATTAGGCCTGTCCATCACACACTCCATCCTGGCTTCCTCTTTCTCATTCCAACATTCAAAGCAGGTTAACACATTCATACACACATGGACTGGAAATGTAGGCCTGAATGCCGCTGGGTATGGACCAGCAGACTGGAACAGTGCTGTAATACAATATTGATCGGTTTTGACCGATACGTGATTGACTTTGATCAGTCACAGACACACCCAATCACTTCACACTTGACCTGGTGATTACTGACAGACCTCCACAACTAATGCTGCGGCCGCCACACAGGCTTAAACGTTACCATGTATGCGCTGTGTTCAGTACATGTGCACGCATGCAGTTCGAACACACAATGGGATGTGTCAGGATGGTCGACAAGTGGGATTATTTTTGGCTGAAGGTGATTTAAATGATATGAATTACAGTAAGTGTTTTGCTTAATTGGAAGGTTTGTGTACGATAACAGTCTGAAGGCTGTTCGTTTAACGAAAGCATTAGGTTTCACATGCGATTTGTCTGTTCTGACCAATGTGAAAAAATTAAAAATAAAAACAGCAGACAGGCTAAATGAAAATTCAAATTCACTCTCTGAAAGTAAGTGGCGCTTATTGAAAATTAAGCTATGATGTATATCAAACAACACCAAGAAACACTAAGAACAGTGACAACAGAGCAGGTTCTGGATTCTTCACCAAGTTGCCACATTAGTGGCTCTGATCATGTGACCAAAAGTGTAAATCTTATTGGTTGGCCAGCTTTTTTTTTGCAGTGCAAATAAAACAAAGATAGAAAACTTCTCTGTGTCGCACTGACAGCAATCAAATGTTTGTGCCGTCTGAACACATGCTTTAACAGCTGTTCATTCAAATGAAAAAGTTTATTGCACCGAATTTTTGCGCCAAAACATTCATTTTGTGAACAAGCCTCAACAGGCACAATTGCAATTGTTATATGCACATCTTGAAACTCTTTTTCAAATGAGTTTTAAAGGTGTTGCAGGAGTTGCAATTTAATAACTTTAAAGCTCCATTACTATGGTAATTAAACCCTTTAATATTAAAAATTCAATTAATTCATTGGCGTAGCATTGAATTTCACCACTTTTCAGCGTCTCATTAGTTTTTACAGGAGTCTTGTTCTATTTTGTTACATCCAGCTGTGTGAACGGCTCCCAAAACACTTCTGATGTGTCTATGTTGGACATTATCCTAAACCAGCATAATTATATGTTAAACAGCTTGACAAATCCTGACCTACTTCTTCTGATTCAACATATGATTCATGTACTGAACTGCAATTTCTACGTCAGTGCATCATTACAGTACTTCA
This sequence comes from Sinocyclocheilus rhinocerous, assembly GCF_001515625.1. Lineage (NCBI taxonomy): Eukaryota > Metazoa > Chordata > Actinopteri > Cypriniformes > Cyprinidae > Sinocyclocheilus > Sinocyclocheilus rhinocerous. The sequence continues at coordinate 63,961 of NW_015643187.1, read as the reverse complement.
ATAAAACCATTAGGCTCCTTTAACTTGCTGTGCCACTAACAAGGCAAAAAAATGGTAACACTTTTACTTAAAGCTTTTATGTATATCTCATTATAGTGTTATTAAAGGGTATAATGCATTATAATTATTTATAATGTGCATTGTGATACATTATTTCTTGTCGTAAATAATTATAACCAAATTTAAAATGCATAGTAAATGCATCAGTAACTACGTAATTGATAAGTGTTATAATGTATTAACTGTGGTTACAATTATGCAGAGGCGGACAGTAACTAAGTACATTTACTTGAGTATTGTACTTAAGTACACTTTTTGAGTATCTGTACCTTACTTGAGTATTATTTTTTCTGGGAACTTATGACTTTAACTTCACTACATTTGAAAGACAAATATTGTACTTTTCACTCCACTACATTTCTATCAAGATCCTCGAAGTAGAAAGTCGTTAGCACCTTTGAAAATCAGTGGGTGATTTTTTTCTTCTCTAAAACGTGACTTTCTTTTTTTCAGACAGTTTATCAGTAATCACTCTTGGGGCTACACAGTGTTGCTGTTGTAAAGTTACAGCTACAGTTGTGTTGCTGGGTTTTAAAGCAGGTTTGATTTTTTTTTCTTCCTTATCAGTCTGTATTTACAGGATTTCACTGTCCACTCAGTTCAAATGTGGATGTATGCACACACTGTCAGAACTGTGTGAGATCACTACCATCCTGCTTTTGTTGGGGTGGGTAGGGGTGTTAAATATTTTTTTTTGTTTTGTTTTTTTCACCATAGGTTTTTAACATTCTAAAAGCTCTTTATTCCAAATATACTACAAGCTAGTCAGTGTATTCAGCAGGTGTAATGTATTCTAAGTTGCTTCAGAAGTATTGCAAGTACTACTACGTACAACAATAAAACAGTGCATTGACATAAAAAAGGAAATTTACTTTTGGTACTTAAGTACTTTTAAAAGCAAGTACTTCTGTACTTTTACTTAAGTAAAAATCTGTCTTTACAACTTTTACTTGTAATGGAGTAATGTTTGACCAGCAGTATCTGTACTTTCACTCAAGTAATGGAGTGAAGTACTTTGTCCGCCTCTGCAATTATGCATGAGACTGTACAATACATTATAAGGTGCATTAAAAAGCATAATTAATGCATTAAAACTATTTTTATAATCCACTATACATAAAGGCTATTTATAGATACAGTATCTCACAGAAGTGAGTTTTGATGTCAAATAAGTCTTGCTGTTTTGCTTTTTTGTTAAAGCAGTGTTGCTGTTCTAAAGTTATACATCTACAGTTGTGTTGTTGGGTTTTAAAGCAGGTTTAATTTTTTGTCAATATTTTGTGTGGCCACCATTATTTTCCAGCACTGCCTTAACCCTCTTGGGCATGGAGTTCACCAGAGCTTCACAGGTTGCCACTGGAGTCCTCTTCCACTCCTCCATGACGACATCACGGAGTTTCTGTGAGATACTGTATACATCACAATAAGTCTTATAGTAATGTAATGAAATTGAAAAGGAGGCCTACCCAGTGACAAAGTGACAAAATATCTTAAATTGTGTTTCCAAAGATGAACGAAGCTTTTACGGGTTTGGAACGACATGGGGTAAGTGATTAATGAAAAAAATTTCATTTTGGGGTGGAGTATCCCTTTAAGCTATGTTGCTGACAACAGAATTGGCAACCATTGTTGGATAACGATAGTTATGGAAACTGCACCCCTGGTCAGTCAGACGATCTCTTCCTGTCAAAATGGGCCATTCTTGGCCAGAACAAGCCCAAGACTTTGTCGATGAAACGCTAAAAGGTTTTCACTTGATTTAGGATAGGGTTTCACTTGATTTCCATCCGATAAATGGTTTCACACAACAATTAAACCTTGAGGAGACGAAGTGGTACTATCTCAGGGCTGGAGTGACAGGTTTATGGTGCTCAGATGTGGAAGGATAGCAGTATGAAATGTTACAGCACAGCTGTAGGAAGCACATGTATCTTGTAATGCTAAAGGAAGCCGAGGCACGCGAGTATGTGTGTGTAGTGATGGGTAATTATTTGGGATCTTCTCGCTGCAGGAGCCTGTGTCCTCACAGTAGTCTAACAATCACACACACACACACACACACTGTCCATTCACATCTGGAAAGTGAAACCCATCCAGTCCAGTAAGACTATGTATGTGTGTGATATAAACATCTCAACTGAACTGCCTACTGCTGGATCCAAACAACAGAAGAAGAGCAGCTTTTTCCACTTGAATGAATTCAGATTCAAGATGTGTTTGGGAAATATCGTTCCTCAGTTACTGTATCTGCCACTGTTGATTGATTTGACGACAGCGCTGGGAGTAGGACTATGCAAAACTATGCTTTTTCAACACTAATTATTTGGAGAGTTGTTTGAATTAGGGGCTTCCAGAGTTTTTCATGCTACGAAAAATAATGGTCAATCTCAACCCACCAAAAATGTAAAGTTAATTATAAAAACAAAGAGAACACGAACACACACACACACATTTGTTCTCTTTCTCATTTTTCATTTTCCTTTAATTTAATAATAGTTATAATTTCCTTTATTTATTTAAAAATGTAAATATTTCCTTGTCACTGGGTAGGCCTCCTTTTCAATTTCATTACATTACTATAAGACTTATTGTGATGTATACAGTATCTCACAGAAGCTCCGTGATGTCGTCATGAAGAGCGTACGCTGCTTGCGTTCAGTGGATATTCTCCAAAATGGCGCTATGGTGATGCGGAGAGACACAGAGGTGACGAATTGTTGAATAAAGTTGTTATTTTTGTTTTCTTCGCGTACAAAAAAAAATTCTCGTCGCTTCATTCCGTTGCCATGACTTATCGCGAGAGACAAAAGGTTACGTGTAAGTCTCATAACATTGGTTAATGGAAACGCCGTCATTTCGCAATATTTTATCGACATTTATAAAATATCGCCAAAGTTTTGCGCAAATCTGTAATGGAAACGCGCCTAGAGACAACATTTTCATTTTGAGGTGGAGTATCCCTTTAAGACAGAATTTTCATTTTTTTCACTATTCCTTTTAGGGCTGTCAAAAAAAAATAGAAATTTCGAATATTCGTCGAATTTAAAATAAATTCATACTTTTATGGACCTTGACAGTGTAATTTACTTGGCAGTCAATGGGACAGTCACAAGCCTCCCGGTTTTCATCCAAAATATCTTAAATTGTGTTCCGAAGTCGAACAAAGCTTTTAGGGGTTTGGAACGACATGGGGGTAAGTGATTAATGACAACATTTTCATTTTGAGGTGGAGTATCCCTTTAATGATTTCCTGTATTTCCCAAAACTATAGCACCAACAATTCAAATGGAAATTTTTTTTTGCAGCAAATTGTTGCACCTGTTAGCATTTTGAAACCATTTCAAAGAAGTTGCATCACTAAATTAATCACTTTAAAGCTGCATGACTACGGCAATTAAACCATTTAAAATTAAAAATTCAATCAATTCATTGGCATTAACGTTACATTCGTTGTCAGTGTCTCTTGAGTTTTGAAACACTGAATGACCACAGTAGTGACTAGCCAGTTTTCAACAATGGATGCTATGGTAGTTAAGCAGCAAGTTGTTGTATAGGAAACACATCGCAATTTGTTTTGTTTTTAAGTGTTATTCAGGGCATAGTTTATTTATAAATCAGTCATTTAAAGCAATCTCTGCGTATGGCTTTCCACACAACACTGAAGAATGATCGGAAATTGTGTTTAAACTTTGTGGTCAGAAGTTCCATCTGTCCAGAAGTAGTAAGCTCCGACTACTTTACGGACATTTGTCTGACAATGTGGAATATGTTGTATGACTAAACTAAGAAATACCTTTCAGAGATTTCACGCCATGAACCTCGCAATCTGTGACAAATCCTGGGATCAGTTTTTCCTGAGAAACGCTTATTCTAAGACCAGTATCCTGTAAACATGACTTTGTTTTCCAGTGGACTGATTCAAACCTGTGCACGGTGCATCCCGACCAGCGGAAATTATGTAAAGCCAGCCTATTAGACTGGAATCAGACTGGATTTGAATAAAGCTATTGTGATTATTGTGTGCGGCATCCATCAAGTGGTCAGTGAGCGGCCCAAGGGCAGAGTGTGGAAACCCACAATCCTGCTGTTTTAAATCGATTGTAATCCGACTATATTGTGTAGGACCTCCCTGACCCATTCTCTACTATAGGAGAGGAAGAATTGTATAAACTTGTTAAATCATCTAAACCAACAACATGTATGTTAGACCCTATTCCATCTAAGCTCCTAAAAGAGGTGCTTCTTTTCTCCATTCTGTCACCGATGGAGTTTTGTTTCCTTGCCGCTGTCGCCTCTGGCTTGCTTAGTTGGGGACACTTCATTTCCAGCGATATCGTTGACTTGATTGCAAATTATTGCAAAGATACTATTTAAACTGAACTGATGATGACATCACTGAATTCAATGATGAACTGCCTTTAACTGAAAAATTAGTGTTTACTATTGTCATTTTGCATTATTGACACTATTTTCCTAATTAATGCTGTTCAGTTGCTTTGACACAATCTGTATTGTTAAAAGCGCTATATAAATAAAGGTGACTTGACTTGACTTGACTTGACCCTGTTCTCTAAGAGAAGTGCAAGATACAGAGTTCTGGTAGAAAAGAAATGTGGATAAGGAAAACATGATGCCTTTCATCTGTCAAGGCTTTCATCAGATTATTATTTAGAGATTAGACAAGTGATGTATTTGTCAAATTATTATTATTATTATCTTTAAATTCTAAGGCATAGGTCTTCAATCCTGCTCCTGGAGGGGCCACTGTCCTGCAGAGTTTAGCTACAACACTAATCAAACATACCTGAACCAGCTAATCAAGGTCAACTGGAAAATCACAGTGCAGGTGTGCTGAAGCCGGTTGGAAATAAAATGTGCAGGACAATGTGTCCCCATGAACAGTGCTGAAGACCTAGAGCAGGGGTGTCCAATCCTGATCCTGAAGGGCCAACATCCTGCAGAGTTTAGCTCCAACTTGACCCAACATACCTACCTAGAAGATTCTAGTATTCCTGAAGACATTGATTAATTTGATTCAGGTGAGCTTAATTGGGGTTGGAGCTGAACTCTGCAGGACACTGGCCCTCCAGGAGCAGGATTGGACAGCCCTGACCTAGGGTCTAAGAGGTTTTCAAACTGGTGTCCAAGGGTGCTAAATAGTCCTTGAAAAAATGTAAGAAAAAATAACAAGATTGTATTTGTAGGATTGTCAAAGATAATGTATAAACTTCACAATTTAAAGCTGAATTACTGTTATTTGGCCCTCTAATGGTTGAGGCATAAAACTGCAAGTTAAAACTGCAAGTTACAAGTATTTCTTGTAATTACTTGAATTGGGCTTCAGCTCAGTGAGGAAGAATATGAAGGTTTGAGGCATACTGGTGCACCCATGGTTACACTTTTTATTAGAGCAAATGTCAATAATGACATCAAAACTAGTTCCTTCCTAAACATATTTAAGTAACGTAAAAGAGACAGATAGATATATAGAGAAAGAGATATCTGTTAATAATGTAATTTGGCCTGGTAACTTCCACTGTTGTTCTAAAATAAATAACATAACACAAGTTATGTAGCGCTGACATACGACATAACATTCGAGGAAGAAAAAGGTCATCTCTGGGCTGGTTTAAATACAAGGCTCTGAGTTTCTCTCAAGAATTTCTCTTAACATCCAGTCCAATGTTTATACTTTGTTTTAACACTATTCTGTATTGCATCTTCTCTACTGCAGCTTTAAATCGGTTTAACAACAATTTTATATCTAGCAAATTTGAATATTACTTCAATAGTGAATCTGAATTAAATAATTCTTCACAAAGACAGTTTTAGAAAATCTACATCAAATCCCATCCCTAAGTGGCCTGCTACATTCAGTACAACAACATAAGCAACAGAGGTAGCCAGAAATTAGGTGGAAACAAAACCAGACAGGACGTAGGAGAGACAGGACAGAGTTTTGTGAAAACGTTTCTAGTTAATGTTAGAGAGGTTGCTCAGATCATGGCTAATGTTTGGTGTCACTTTCACCTACAACCATCAATAGCATGTGCACTGACCTCACGGCTGAACTACTTTCACTGATGAGGGCACTAGACTAATGCGGCTTGATCTGTCCTGAGGGCAAATACATAGGCTTTTCCACAC
>NW_015643187.1:47218-57371 GCF_001515625.1 Sinocyclocheilus rhinocerous | reverse complement strand
TTCCACACACACACACACACACACACACACACACACACACACACACACACACGCACACACACATTACACATCTTGGCCGTATAATGGCTCTTTTCAGTTTTGCGTAAATGAGATGTAAAACCAGGGCAACTTTAGCTTCTTCCAGGCCTTGACACCTCACATGATGTCATTCAGCCCTTCACATTCCATAAGAGTTTCCTTTAGGTCCTCCTGCATTCCTCCTGCCAATGGCACCACACTAACCCAGCAGAGCGTTCAAACCAAGACTAATGCATGCATGTAAACAGAACATCCATTCACGCCGGAGTCCTTGGATCTGTTTGGACAGTGTTTTTAGTTCGACCTTTAAAGAGAAACACCCATTCCGTCTTAAAACAGCCCAGTCTCGATGCGCTTTGATGTTCTGTACTGTATTTGGCAATCTTATGGCCGTGACACATCAAGCCGAAGGTCGCCTAATGTTGGGTCGGCGTTGAGCATCTGTCGGCTTAATTTTTGGTGTGTGTTTTGCACCAATGGCACAAGTCAGACCCTGTAGGCGGCTTTCTGAGACAGATCGCTCTGATTGACTGTTCAGCTTACCAAACCAGTGCACAAAAAAAAAATGGAAGCACGAAATCAACTAGTCGAGTCAAAATGGCACACATTTTTCATATCGACAGTCCTAGTTCTGGTTTCTATTTTTGAATGTTGAATACAGACTACTGCCATCTGCTGGTATGGAGAGTTATTTAGTCTTTGCAGTGTTTTTAAGCAAACATTTTTGACCCTGATGCAAGTGAACACCACAGTTAGCTTTCGTCGCTGCTCTTTGATGTCAGTTTGATGTGTCTATAGGCTTTTAACCTGTTAACTTTCAGCTTTTTTCCCTATTACATATTTTAGTAATTATCCTAAATTAGATAGCTTAAACAGAATTCATCATGTGAAAACTTTTGAAATCAGACATTGCGTTACCATTGAAATTATACTTTAAATCCTTTTATCGGGCCCCTACCACTAGTGGATTGTGTCAAGTGTGATATTACACAATTTACTACAATGTTTTAGAATCAAAACATGACAAAACACATAACATTTGTTCTCAAGGTTCCATATTTGATGACTATTTTGTGATAAAAGTAATATTGTGACAGCAATATATAAATACATAAAAAATCATTGGAGTATGGGTGTCAACCAGTGGCTATTTTTGGTATAGCGCCTAAAAATCTCACAGGAACCTCAATTTTTGTTCAAATTTGAAACATAATTTAGACATATTGCTTCAAACTTTTTTAGCAATTCTAGATTCCAAAATATTTTATACAATATTTATTTTATATATTTTTATTACAGTACATTTTCTTTACAATAAACTTGAACTCTTAACTTTTGTACACTTATTTTCTTTGAACACATTTAACATTTAAGTGGATTTTCATGTCTGGGGGGAATAAATGCGCATTATAACAATTGCAGGTTACCAGTTTTTTCAGAAAAGTCTTCAGAAGACTTCGAATATAGGTTATGAGCAAGCAGCAACCTTCCGGTCTCTCTCGTGAAATCAACACGGAAGTGATTAAAACTGCAATTCATCGACTGCCCGCTAGAGGCTGGCTCCAAAAGGGAGTCAGTCCCGTAGACCTCCCATGTTAAAATGCCCAACTTTACATCAGAAAAAAAATGTTTACAGCCTGGTACAAAAAGTGGTTTTGGTCTATATAGCTAATTTTGCCCTTCATGACAACTGAGGGGGGTGCATTTTTTTATAACTCATCCGTACACAGCAACTTACAATTCATACTACACACACTGACTAGCTTGTAGTATCTTTTAGAATGTAGTAGCTACTAGTAGCTTTTAGAATGTTAAATGCTTTTTGTAGTAGCTTTTAGAATGTTAAAAACTTATAGAAATGAAACAAGTGAGTTGACAAAAAAAAAATAAAAAATAATAATAATAATTTCATTTATCACCCCTACCCACCCCCACAAAAGCAGCATGGTAGTGACCTCACACAGCTCTGGCAGTGTGTGCACACACACATTTATGTGTAGCTGTCATATTACACAATTTACTACAATGTTTTAGAATCAAAACATGACAAAACACATAACATTTGTTCTCAAGGTTCCATATTTGATGACTATTTTGTGATAAAAGTAATATTGTGACAGCAATATATAAATACATAAAAAATCATTGGAGTATGGGTGTCAACCAGTGGCTATTTTTGGTATAGCGCCTAAAAATCTCACAGGAACCTCAATTTTTGTTCAAATTTGAAACATAATTTAGACATATTGCTTCAAACTTTTTTAGCAATTCTAGATTCCAAAATATTTTATACAATATTTATTTTATATATTTTTATTACAGTACATTTTCTTTACAATAAACTTGAACTCTTAACTTTTGTACACTTATTTTCTTTGAACACATTTAACATTTAAGTGGATTTTCATGTCTGGGGGGAATAAATGCGCATTATAACAATTGCAGGTTACCAGTTTTTTCAGAAAAGTCTTCAGAAGACTTTGAATATAGGTTATGAGCAAGCAGCAACCTTCCGGTCTCTCTCGTGAAATCAACACGGAAGTGATTGGATTGCCACTGCTGTCACCACCGTCGAGCTAGGTGGGCGTGGTTTCAGCAACCAGCCCATTTCTGATTATCCGGGAGTGACGCGCGGTGACGCACTGCCAAGATGGCGACGGCCAGCTCCGCCCACTTTGAGCTTCAAAAACGCTCTTCAGAAACTTACGGGTGACGTCACGGACACTACGTCCATGTTTTATACAGTCTATGGTTATGAGTCACATGGATGTCTTTTATTGTACTTATAGCTGAAAAGAATAAAATCATTCATTGAGCTGTTAAGAGGTACACTTGTGGCATTATAAAATGGAAATGAGGTGAGGCATTATGTTTTTAAAGGCAGTTTTTGTATACTGCACTGGCTAACAAGCGGAATCCAATGTGGCGCCTGAGGATGACATCATCAACACGCTGAGTTCAGTAAGGGTGGATTTGCATTATTCTCCATCAGCCAGATGTGGCGTGAGCTGTTCTGTGCCGTCACGTCCAAACCCGGCATTACCAAATAAACAGCCTTGATCACACGTATAGCACATTCAGCGGTGCCTGAAAAGGCCACTCTGTCACCACAGAAATTAAAAAGAGTTAAAAAGCACAGTTTTTTGGATGTTAATGTGCTGGTGGAATGGACATTTTGTGTTTAGTTGAGCTTAAGTGTGGATCTGAGAAATAGATGGTTGGGTTTATGATTAGGTTTAGATGTTTTAATTAGGTATTTAGGAAGTACTGGGTTGAGTTTAACTTTGGCAGAAGTCTCTGAATCAAGCTTCTAATCAAGCAGGTAAACCAAACAAACAATCTTGAGATTAACCCTTTGAACCAGCGGAGAGGCTGTCAGCACAGGGTTTTAACCCCGTCGAGCAGAGGTGAGGTGGGGGAAGGACAGAGGAAGACACAACTGAAACCGAAATCTGTTTTGCTGCTAGATCTATAGCTGATTTCTTCAGTGGTTTTGGTTTTTCAACACACGTTTAAAACTACACAAAAATTGACCTTGCTTACCAACAGAGGCGGACAAAGTACACAACTCCATTACTTGAGTGAAAGTACAGATACTGCTGGAAAAAATTACTCCATTACAAGTGAAAGTTGTAAAGACAGGTTTTTACTCAAGTACTTTTAAAAGCAAGTACTTCTGTACTTTTACATAAGTACCAAAAGTAAATATACTTTTTATGTCAACACACAGCAACTTACAATTCATACTGAATACACTGACTAGCTTGTAGTATCTTTTAGAATGTAGTAGCTACTAGTAGCTTTTAGAATGTTAAATGCTTTTTGTAGTAGCTTTTAGAATGTTAAAAACTTATAGAAATGAAACAAGTGAGTTGACAAAAAAAAAATAAAAAATAATAATAATAATTTCATTTATCACCCCTACCCACCCCCACAAAAGCAGCATGGTAGTGACCTCACACAGCTCTGGCAGTGTGTGCACACACACATTTATGTGTAGCTGTCCATCCACATTTGAACCGAGTGGACAGTGAAATTGCTGTAAATACAGACTGATAAAATGTATACTTGTTAATTACTTATTAATTGCTAATTACTAATGTGCTGGGCGAAATACTGAATGACCATGATATAATCATGATGAAGCTGCCAGTGACATAACAACTAAGTAACTCAATCATGTTGACATTTTCATATGCAAGTATTGAGAGTGTTATAGTAGCATTTCTGATACATCAGTAGGAAAAGCACCTTAAGTGTTGAAAAAGTTAAAGTAAAATCTCCACAAAATATTTAATATATTAAAATGCCGGGAAATATTAAAATAATATTAAAATGGTCTTATCAAGACCAGGTAAACAAAGATATTTAACAACACTGATGTTTTTCAGCATGTGTCTCTTTAAAAAAAGAAAAGGAAATAATACTAGTGCAGTTAAAAGAACGTGCAGTCAGATTTACAGGCAGCAGAGGTCAGAGGTCACAATGCTGGATGCCTACAAAGAGTGTTTCTTTCAGGCGCATCACTCACTCTCACCATGTCTATTGCATTCCAGCACACACATACAGTGTTTTTACTCCACTGGGCATGTGTTGGCCTTGTTGAACTGTGTGTATGGATGTGTGGGGTAGGGGTTAGAAAACAATCCTTATATATGTGTGTGTGTGTGTGTGTGTGTGGTAGTCTGTTGTTATGGCAGCACACTGGAATGTTGAGCTCTCCACTATAAAGGCTCTTTAATGAACATGCTCTCTGTCACCATGTCCACGCTGAGATGTTCAAAAACAGAAAGACAGAGACAGAGAGACAGGCCAAATGCAATGCATCTACTGTTGTGGGTGGCATACTATATATTTTCCAAATGCATTTTTTTTTTCTTGAACTCACCATCTGTTGTTATGCCATGAAAATAAGCATCTAAAGTATTGTTTAGTTCACTGAGTTTTAGCCAACCTCTGAAGTTAGACAAGCTCAGATAAAAAGATGAAAGTTGAGCAAACAGTGTACGTTTGGATGAGGAGGTACTGACCCGTGTGGCTGCGGATGTGCACTCTCAATGTGCCATTACTGGCAAACTTCTGGCCGCAGTACGGACAGATCTTCTCCTTCTCTCCTGTATGGGTCTAAAAGAGAGAAACAGTGCAACAGAGTTTTAACATTTGAGAACGATCCTCTAATTTGTGTATGATTCATCGCTGATGAGATATCAGTATCTGGGCTGCTCACACTGGTAGTTTTATTTGTCGTCACAAATAAACAACCAGTATGAATACTCTAGATGTCATTACTCCTGCTGCTTTTACTCCTGACTTTCTGTTATATATAGTAAAAGCTGTGCAAACTGAAGTGAACTCAACTTAACTGATCTGATATGAAGTGATCTAGGCTTAAGTTAACTGAACTGAGTTGACTTGATTAAGCTGATGTGAACAGATCTGAAGCTGATCTGAACTTATTTGAAATAAACTGATGAACTGAAGTGATCTGAACTGATCCAAAGTTAAGTGATCTAAACTGAGCTGATCAGACTTGAAGTGATCTGAATTGATCTAAACTAGGGTGATCTGAATTAATTTGAACTGAACTGATCCAAACTGATGTGTTTTGAACTGAGCTTATGTGATCTGAACAGTTCTGAACTTAAATGATCTAAACTGTAGTGATCAGAAATGAAATGATCCAAACTGAGTTCATCTGAACTAACCTGAAATTATCAGTTCTGAACTGATGTTATTTTAACTGAAGTGAACCAAGCTGACATGATCTGAACTGAGTTGATTTGAATTAATATCTAACTAATATCTAACTGAGGTGATTTATAAGGTGATCTGAACTGATTTGATTTATACTGAGGTGATCTGAATTAAAGTGACCTGCGGTGATCCAAACTGAGGTGATTTGAAATGGGCTGATCTGAACTAATTTGAACAACTTAGAAGTTGACTTAACTGATATAAGTTAACTACAGAGATTTGAACCGATGTAATTTTAACTGAATCGATGTGAACTGATGTGAAGTCTGTTTTCTAAACTGAATTAACTGGTTGACTGAAAATAACGATTCATTGATCTGGTTCTTGAATTCAAATCATTGACTTGATCGGTCGCAACAATTATTTACCAGTTTACTTAGGGGGAATATAATCCCTCTATAATATACTTACATTTTGGATTTTTTTTTCTCATGCAAAGCTGCCATATGACTTCAGAGGACCGAATACATGAGTCACATTTATGGTGTTTTTCATTTTGGGGGTTTAACATCCATGGTCACAATAAATGTTGTGTGTAGATCGTGCGAAAACCTGTTAGCATGTGATTTTATTAAAGAAAGTCAAACTAGTTTAAAATGACACATGAATCATATAATTCTTGGGCCATATTCCCATGAAGCTGCTGTAAACAGGGCTTATCTCCGAGCGCTGGAAAGAATAGCTGCACCAGCTCCTCCACCTCCTGCTATTTTCTCCATCTCTTTATCTTTTTCCTCTTTTCCTCCCTTCTCCCTCTCACTTCCTTTCCTGCTTCTTATCTCTCCCCTCCCATCTCCACTTCCTCTCCTCTCCCTCTATCTTGACCCCGCTCTACAGTACATCACTCAATCATAAAGCGCAGAAAGACAGTTTAAAACACCATTACTCTTTAAAATGCTCCTGTGATGTTGTGTAAAAACCTGTACACACACAGACGCTCACACATGTCCAACAGATGTGTATGTGCACCATTAGGTTAGGGTTTGTTTGTGTCATGGAGCTGGACACGGCACTTAACATTATGTAAAACACTGCAACAGTCCTTTTTATGACTGTACTATGACTGAAATATCTTATAGCTTCCTGCAGTACTTCATTCTGATTTGTCAATTGTGGCATTTTGCATTCAAATAGATTTGTATTATACCATACAAGTTCCCTTTCAGTCGGTCACTCTCGACGTCACGTCGGATGACCGACGAATTGGGATCTCGTTTAGAGAGACCAATCCACTTCGAGTGTAAACTAAACAAGCCAATGCACATTGGCATGCGATTATTGCATCCAGCTGTCGCTGATCACAGTGTGAGTATAAGGAGGCAGCTGGTGCAGCGCATATTCAGCTTTTCGCTTCGGAGCCGAGCGGTCTCATCGTTCTGCTCCTGATCTTCTGCTTCAGTGAAACTACGAGTTCGAGTACAATCACGCTCTTAGGAAGCTCTCGTGCTGGTGGTACGGTGCTTCAGCGGCGGTGGTTCTTCCTGTGTCGAGTGGGTTGCACACCTTAGGCTGCACTACCCCGTTTGTGTTGCAGGCGGCCATCTCCCCTGTGCGCTTCAGCACACTAAAAGAGCAGTTCTAAAAGGTGGAACGTCTTTTTAAAGATGCCCTTCCATCCATGCGTTTCTGGATGCGGTCATTACCTGGCGCCGGGTGATGGTCACGATCGCTGCCTCTCGTGTCTGGGCATTAAGCATGCTGAGGTGGCTTTCGTGGACAAGTCATGCTCCCATTGCGGGAAAATGACCGTCTCGGAGTTGCAGACCAGACTTCGTTTCCTGCAAAGGGGCGGGGGTGCCCGTGCCGCTGCCCAGATCTAGGGTTCCCCCTGGCGGCAGCCGGGGGGGGCGCTACCTCTGGCAGCGTCTGGACTGGTCTTACGGTGACGGTGAGGAATTCCCCTCCGAGGAACCAACCTCCGAGGGCTCCTCCTTCCGCCGGCACTTCGCAGCCAGTGGAGCCGTCAAGAGAACAGGATGGACCCTCCCAGGGGGTACCACTTGTATTTTTCGGTACTCCCCCCAACGATCGGATAGTGTGAGCCAGACTTTTCTGGAGAGGAAGATCGCCCAGCGGTGCCGGATTTGGATCCGGAAATCCGCTGCCCAAAAGCAGACTGAGGCCATCAGGCACATCCTGCGTGCAGCTGCTGCCTCCACCCGGCCGGCGGCGGCAGTGCCTCAGCCTGCTCGTCGCTGAGGGCGGCCCCCTGCCACCCCCTCCCGCTCCCGCGCAGCTTACGCAGCAGCCTCCAGCAAAGCAGCGCCGTGGAGCCGGTCGCAGGGCAGCCGCCCCGCCATCCAGGCCCCCGCCAAACCTGGCGGCAAGCGCAAGAGCAAGAGGAACACTTCGCAGCCAGTGGAGCCGCCGAGAGAACAGGCTGGACCCTCCCGGGGGGTACCAATTGTATCTTTCGGTACTCCCCTCGACGTTTGGATGTCGATTGCTGCATCGGAGGGTGAGCCAGACTTTTCTGGAGAGGATGACGCAGATTCAGATCCGGAAATGATGGCTATGCTTTACCGGGCCGCCGAGAGCGTCAGGCTCGAGTGGAAACCTCCACCGCGTCTACCCAAAAACTCGACAAAAGAGCAATTTCCTCTATCTCTGGGTCCCCAGAGGGGACAGGGAGCTGTGGACGGGCCAGTCTCGGATCACACTCACCCTCCTCTCTCGCCAGTGAGCATCTGTGGGCGGTTCCAGAGTGCGGTCAAAAATACTACTCACATACCCTCTGCCCGAACGCAGGTGAGTGTTGCACACACGCTGACCCCGCTTCGGACCGGCAGTGAGACGCCCGGGCCGGGTCCCTCCGTTCTCCCTCGCTGCCCAACCGCACCCAGTGCCTTTCTTCCCGGAGGTGCATGATGAGCTCACTGGGTCGTGGACGGCACCTTTCACTGCCAGAAACCGCCCCAGTGGTTCATCCTCCCTCACCACCCTTGATGGCGGAGCAGCGCGGGGTATACGGAAGTCCCTCCGGTGGAGCAGTCGGTTGCAATGCAATTGTGTCCAAATACCGCTGCCACTTGGCGGGGCAAGCCGTCGCTCCCCTCCCTGGCATGTAGGTACTCGTCGGGCCTGACCTGCAGTGCTTATGTGGCCTGCGGAGAAGCTGCCTCTGCCCTACACGCCATGGTGTTGTTGCAGGTTCATCAGGCCAAGGCACTGTAGGACCTGCACGAGGGTGGTCACGACCCAGAAGTTCTCAAAGAACTCCGTACCGCTACTGACCTCGCGCTACGAGCAACGAAGGTCACTGCACGGTCTCTGGGCCGTGCGATGTCCACTATGGTGGTCCAGTAGTGCCACATGAGGGAGACCGACAAGTCTCGGTTCCTAAATGCCCCCGTGTCCCAGACCGGCCTTTTTGGCGACGCGGTGGAGAACTTCGCCCAGCAGTTCTCCACTGCCCAAAAGCAGACTGAGGCCATCAGGTATCTCGTTCAGTGGTATCCGCTGCCCAGAAGCAGACTGAGGCCATCAGGCACATCCTGCGTGCAGCTGCTGCCTCCACCCGGCCGGCGGCGGCAGTGCCTCAGCCTGCTCGTCGCTGAGGGCGGCCCCCTGCCACCACCTCCCGCTCCCGCGCAGCTTACGCAGCAGCCTCCAGCAAAGCAGCGCCGTGGAGCTGGTCGCAGGGCAAGTACCTGGTGGCAAGCGGTTCTAGGTGACCTACCCCAAGAGGTAGTTGACACCATCACTTCGGCCAGAGCACCGTCTTCGAGACACGCTTACGCCTTGAAGTGCAACCTGTTCGTCGAGTGTGCTCTTCTCACCGAGAAGACCCCCGAAGATGCCCGGTCAGAGTCGTATTGTCCTTCTTGCAGCAAGGGTTGGAGCGAAGGCTGTCTCCCTCCACCCTTAAAGTCTATGTCGCTGTGATTGCTGCTAACCACGACCCCGTAGAAGGGAAGTCGCTAGGGAAGCATTACCTGATCATCAAGTTCCTTAGGGGGGTGAGAAGGCTAAATCCTCCACGGCCCCCCTCTATACCCTCTTGGGACCTGACTCTAGTGCTCAGAGCACTACAGCAGGGCCCATTTGAGCCTTTGCAGACAGTCGAGCTAAAGTTTCTGTCAATGAAAACTTTGCTGCTGCTTGCATTGGCCTCAATCAAGAGAGTAGGGGACCTGCACGCATTTTCGTTCGACGAATCGTGCCTAGAGTTTGGGTCGGCTGACTCCCAGGTTTGTCTGTCATGGAGGCCGGCAGAAGGGGAATGCCGTCTCTAAACAGAGGATGGCCCACTGGATAGTGGATGCCATCACCCTGGCTTATCAGGCACAGTGTGTGCCCTGCCCGTTCAGGATGCGAGCTCACTCTACTAGAAGTGTTGCATCCTCCTGGGCGCTGGCTC
>NW_015643187.1:46455-46821 GCF_001515625.1 Sinocyclocheilus rhinocerous | reverse complement strand
CGTCCGGCGCCAGGCCCTCACTCGATGAATCCGTGAGGACCGGTAGAGGACTGGGGTAGAGACCTAAGTGGATCCCATATGTGTAAAGTCCACGATATAGCCTCAGAGCCCGTGCTTCCCCAGCAGACTTCCTTCTATTTTCCAAGAGGGTAACAATCACCTCTAATCTTCCATATGCGCCTAAACGGTTGTTCATATGTGTAAGTGCTTCCGAAACCTCCTTCGGGAAGGATGGGGCTTCCGCAACGTCCCTGTTCCAAGTGGTACGGGTACGTTTTCCAAGTGTTATCCAGTCTTACTGAGTGGGTAGTGCCATAGCAGCAGTAGCTGGTCTTCTTGTGGTAAGCCCTGGCCTGCGCCAAAAAG
>NW_015643187.1:42055-43332 GCF_001515625.1 Sinocyclocheilus rhinocerous | reverse complement strand
CTACAGCAGCCGGGTCACCGGCTCGGCTCCTCAGCGAAAACCTGAATATGCGCTGCACCAGCTGCCTACTTATACTCACGCTGTGATCAGCGACAGCTGGATGCAATAATCGCATGCCAATGTGCATTGGCTCATTTAGTTTACACTCAAAGTGGATTGGCCTCTCTAAGCGAGAACCCAATCCGACGTGACGTCTCAGTTCCCTCCTTCGGGGAACGAGGGTTACCTATACGTAACAGAGATGTTTCTTATCTTTCTTATGCTCTCATTTCTTCTCATGTAATAATAAAGTCAATTAAATTAATAAATATTTGTATTCATCATAGATGTATTAAATTGATCAAAAGTGACAGTTGTTTACATTATTATAAAGACTGCTGTTGCAAACAAATGCTGTTCTTTTGAATGTTCTACTCATCATAAATCTTGAAAAACATATCACAACAAAAAATGCCAGCTGTTTTCAAAATTAATAGTAACAATAAATGTGTTTTGAGCAGCAAATCAGCATATTAGAATGATTTCTGAAGGATCATATGACACTGAAGACTGGAGTATTGATGCTGAAAATTCAGCTTTGATCACAGAAATAAATTACATTTTTATAATACATTCAAATAGAAAACGGTTATTTTAAATTGTAATAATATTTTTAAAAAATACTGTTTTACAGTATTTTAATAAAATAAATGTAGCCTTAGTGAGCATGAGACTTTTTCAAGTATTAAAATATTTATTCTGCAATAATGACCAGCTGACTGTGTATATTATTCCTTACATAACCGTATTACACAAACACTCTGGTCTTAGGTGAAGAACAGTCACACTCAGTCACACTCACTCACACACACACACACACACACATACAATTCCATAATAATACAGTAAAGTTTCAGTTGTCACACACTCCATCAGGATAAAAGGATCAGGATCCGCCAGAACTGCTTCAGTGTATGACAGTCAGCGGAAGTGAGAGAAAAGAGTTTATTACGTTTGAAATATGGATATTTTTCTTTAAAAAACACATGGATTCGCTACAGGGGGCCTTTATTCATCCCCCGGAGCCGTCTGCGGCACGTTTTATTATGAATGCGCAAGCTTTATTTGACGACTTGTGGACTGTTCAACTGCAACACCTGCAGACTGCAATGATAACGCTTGGAATAGCCAGGATAATTTTTAATATAACTCCGACTAGATTCGTCTGAAAGAAGAAAGTCATATATAGGATGCTTCGAGGGTAAGTAAAACACAAGCTAATTTTCATTTTTGGGTGA
>NW_015643187.1:30320-41789 GCF_001515625.1 Sinocyclocheilus rhinocerous | reverse complement strand
GGATAGTTGGCCAATCAGAGCACACCTCGCTTTTCAGAACAATGAGCTTTGTAAAAATTGACGCGTTTCAGAAAGGCGGGGCATAGAGGAGAAACAATAATGTACAGTATGTGGAAAATAATATGTTTTTTGAACCTTAAACCGCATAAACACATTTCATTACACCAAATACACAAAATAATGTTCTTTTTAGCAACATCATATGACCCCTTTAAAAATATTGTACTGTAATATAAATGAAATGTTTAGCTATGCTGTTCTTGTTTAAACATTTTCCCCACCCATGTGGTTTTAGTTATGCTAGCACAAAAGACCGAGTTGTCAAATTAGCTTGAAAGGTTATGAAACCTGACATTGTCTTCAGAATAATGTGCACTGATGAATCGTGCACACAGATTCAAATCAAGCAGCTTTCTATCCTGAATCTGTTGCAAAATCTGCACGTGGAAATCTTTTGCGCTTACACAAAGTTGATTGTGTGAATTCCTATTGAAATGGATGGATTTCGCCTGTGAAAATTTGCCAAACTACAGTGAAGGTGATCACACCTTTACACTCCAAGGTGATGGACGTTTTGACCAAAGAAAGCAGTATTTCAGATAGAAGACTCCATTTAGACAGAAGCAACAGTTTGAAACACTAACAGTTTAAAAACCTCTTAATGATGGGTTTGTTTCTTACAAACTGCAGCTTTTGGCTTCACAAGACATTAACTGATGGACTGGAGTGGTGTGGATTGCTTGTGGATTATTGTGATGTTTTTATCAGCTGTTTGGACTCTCATTCTGACGGCACTCATTCACTGCAGAGCATCCTTTGCTGAGCAAGTGATGCAATGCTACATTTCTCCAAATCTGATAAAGAAACAATATCTTGGATGGCCCGAGTTGATTCCCAGCTTGTTTTTGTGTGAATTAGCCTATTGCTACACACATACACAAAGGAGCGGAGCGAATGTAGAACTTTATGAATGAAGTTTAAATTCCACAAAAAACACTTTTTGCAGAGTTGAAACCTGACATTTTGAATAATGTTCACTGATGAATTGTGCACAATAAGGTTTCATGATCACAATACCAGTAATAGTGTATCTGACATGCAGCTGGGCCTCTATTCTCCTCATGCTGTCAGAAAGTAATTGAATATGATAAAGCTTCTTCACTCTTGTGCCAGCAGCAGGTCACATTTCAGTCCTGTCTGAAATTGGATGACACAATGTCAAATTCAGCCCATGCTATCTCAACTGTAATCACATACACGGCTTTAAAGCTATATAGAGTTTGGTGTCACTGTGCTGCTGTTCATATTAAGTGCTTTAACTGAAGTATAAATTTGAGATGAAATTGAATATGAAGTTGAAGGTACGTGAGTACAATCATCCTCTGTGTAGATGGGACAATAAATCATGATCGAGCCATGCTCCGTTATGATTGGAGGGACTGCTGGTTATACAGTGTGCAGGATATAAGATGATAATGGAATTCAGTTTCACCATGTGTGAGGAAACAGATTGGAAACATTAGCGTGCTGGATTATATGTGAGCAAACTCCAGCTGAAAAATAAATAAAGGCTTTTCAACTGAGAAATAAAAGTGCTTATATTAGAAAAGAGCTTAACTGCTTTTTATATTGAAACTGTAATTGTTCCATAAAACATACAGTGGGTAAATCTCACAAAATGTCAAATTTCACCACAAAATTTAAGTGGAGGCGTCTTGATTGCTCTGCTCTTTGTGACACTGACTGACTGATTGTACATTATGCTGCTTATTACATAGCTAAAATAAATTAATAAATGAACATGCATTTTTGAGTTGTTGTATTACTGTATGTGAAAAATCAGCGAAGAGTGTTTAAAAGATATAAAACTAGCATAGCTGTTATAAATAGATGGTTTTTGAACACAGGATGTCATGATTAACCGATCGGAATTTTTTAAGATTAAAAATAAAATTAAATAAAATTAAATATTAAATTGGCTGATCAAGTCAAAAGTGTGAGCACGCAAACTCGTGACCAGACCAGCATGGGATGTGCAGACTGACTTGAGGGGAATATCTGGAATTCTGTGGAATTGATTTAAATGTTTTAAAATTATACAGAGCTGATAATATTTAGGGGCAATTTTGTTTAAATTTTGTAGGCAAAAATAATCATTGTCTATTGTCAATAATGTAGTGATGTATGAATCACAGCTCATCTTGAACCCGTCGCAAAAACTGTGTGGAAATCTTCCGCCCTCACGTAAGGATTCCTATTAAAATGACTGTGAAAATTTGTCGAACAATGGTAAATGTGACCGCACGTTTATACTCTTATTGGTATTGGTCAGGGCACATGTAGAACTTTGAATAAATAGAGTTTCAAATTGCCAAAGCTTTCTGCAGAGATCTGCGTCTTCAGATTTTGTGTGGGTCAGCTTATGACATAAATACGAAGTGTTTTGGCACTGATGAAATCTCGGATTATTCTGTATTTTAGTGGCAAACTTCTGAGCTCAGAGATTCTGAACTCACCTTCTTGTGGCTCTTGAGCACAGATGGCGTGACGAAGGCCTTCTCACACAGGTCACACTTGTACTTCTTGTGGCCATCGTGTACGACCTGGATGTGCACGTTGAGTGTGTCCTTGCGCTTGAAGGTGGCGTCACACTGGTCGCACTTAAACGTTCTCTCACCTGGACGGAGAAGAGCAGAAAAGGCATACAGTACAGACATTGACATTGCAGTCACAGCGATTCAAGCATCCCATTCTAACGTCACACACCCAGACTCCCTAAGACGCCAAACTTTAGAAAAATGTCCACGGCCCTTTTAAAAGCGCAGCTTAACAGGGACTCTCTTTGTGTCCAAACCCACTTTTGCTGCCCTCAGAGTCAAAATTGTTCCATTATTCTTGTATGTGCCACTTTTTGCTTTAGAAGAAAAGGATGTCAACCCTCTGTTTCATGTTGTTTTGAAAGATGGGAGAGATTTAAAGAGGAATGATAAAAAAATCAGGTAGGAAAAGAGGTGAAATGTTTATCGCTCACAGTTCTTTTCAGAAGAAGGCAGTCTGTCGCTCTTCCAAAGCTTTCTTCAAATCGTACATACAGTATGTGCTGTAAAAAAAAAACTCTTCTGCTCAAACAATGCAAATACGGAGAGGCTGTGCCAAAACTCTAGTTCTGGTCTATAAATGGTTGAATCGAGTCCAACACGGCACCGCATCTAATCAGAACGGACTGAACGCTGGGTTATAAAAACCTGGACTATTGAGAGACTAGCTTGTATTCTTTGCCTAAGCATTAACAGCATTAAAACATTTTTGGTAGCTGGTCCAAAATCCTATATCAAATATGTTCCCACTGACTGTGACTGTGTCACTTTGTACAGCATTTTGCTTCAGTGAAAGAATCATTCAATAATCAATCAACATGAAGTGGCATTCATAATCCATTTTGCTTCCATGTGAAACAAAATCCAAAAAGAACAGAATGTAAGATGAGTCTTGATTTTATCTTTTCATTGATTGGATTGTGAAAAGTGGGCAGAATGGAGTCAGATCTTAATGTGAGTTTGCAGTACATTGTGTTTTTGTATTCACCACCATTACTTTGCTCTGCTGATAGTCATAGGTGAGCAGAAAAGTCACGTGACTGAAACAGATGCATATAATGCAGATTTACACTAAACCATTCAAACATTTCGGTTGGGAAGATTTTTTTGGTAACACTTTACAATAAGGTCATGTTAGTTCATGTTAGCTCAGGTCAGTTAAATAACATTAACAGATGCTACTTTTGATTTTAATAGTTTGTAAATGTTGAAAAATAAATTAATAAACTAATAATAAATGCTTTAGAAGTATTTTTTCATTATTGATTTATGTTAACTAATGTAGTTAACTAATGTTAATACAGTAGAATACAGTAAAAAATATTAGTTTAAAATTAGTTTTTATATTTTAATAAAATGCAATGCAAAGCTCATCATTACTCCAGTCTTCAGTGTCACACGATCCTTGAGAAATCATTCTAATATGCTGATATGCTGCTCAAGAAACATTTCTGATTATTATCACTGTTGAAAACAGTTGCCGCTTAAGCATTTTGTGGAAACAGTGGCATTTTTTTTTTTTTTCAAGATTCTTTGATGAATAGAAAATTTAAAAGAACAGCATGAAATAGAAATCTTATGTAACATAAATGTCTTTACTGTCACTTTTGATCAGTTGAATGCACCCTTGCTAAATAAAAGTATTATTTCTTTCCAAAACAATAAAAAATAAAATAAAATTCTTACTGACCCCAAACCTTTGAATGGTAGTGCATAAGCTAAACAATTTAATTATAGCAGTTGCAATGCACATGTAAGCTATAAAATGTTTAACATATATACTCGAAATCTGCAAATCATAAATATTTTGGAATTTTATTTTGGAGGTGGGAGAGATAACACTTCTGTTAATCGGTCAAGTGATCAAGCACAATGCCATTAATAACAAAAGACTAGTCAATTTGTCAATAGCTTCTGCAATGTAAATATTGATCTTTGATTTAGTGTAAATGATACTATGCCAAAAGGCACTGAAGATGATCTAAACTACAAACACACACACGCACAGGGGGGGAGGTGTTTGTGAAATATTTGTGGAGGACTTACCCTACTGTGCCACTCGGGCCTTTTAAAAACGATAATGTGTGTTTAATAGATGGTCACAAAAACAGCTTTATTTCAAAACCAAATATTGACACAGATGGATCAGATTATGTCACAGTGGGCCGTAAGTGATCACACACACACACACATACTGTAAATGCAGCACACATCACACAAACCCACTGCGCAACCCCTGCCCTCCAGATACATGAAAGAGTGTTAGCCCAGTATTTCTATATATGTGTGTGTGTGTGTGAGAGAGTCTCTGGGGAGGACAGCAGGAAATTCCTCCAGCTCAATAATCTCAGTGTGATCAGTCTAGGCTGGGCAGAGCAGTGCTGAGGTCCATCCTGCCCGGCCCAGTCGGCTCCAGGAGCCCCTGCACCCGCAGACACAGAGCCCAGGGTTCGGGGGGCGCTGGGGGCCGATGGAGAGGCTCGTGTCAGTCTGGACGGGGTCTGATTTGAGCGTCAGGATGCTTTGAGCTGCTCACATTTACTCACGAGTATATGCACAAATACAGACACTCACTGGTATGAATGAGGAGGTGGCGCTGTAAGGAGAACGGGGTGCGGAAGAGGGCCTTACACTCCTCACACTGGAAAGGCCTTTCCTCTGAATGAGTCTGCAGACA
Source organism: Sinocyclocheilus rhinocerous (assembly GCF_001515625.1). Lineage (NCBI taxonomy): Eukaryota > Metazoa > Chordata > Actinopteri > Cypriniformes > Cyprinidae > Sinocyclocheilus > Sinocyclocheilus rhinocerous. The sequence goes on along the minus strand of NW_015643187.1, from coordinate 36,515 downwards.
GAAAACAGGTCAGAGAAGTGATTTAAGAAGCTGAAGGTTTCATTAATGAATCAACAACAACATGAAACACCATTCATGATGCATTAAACTTCCATAATGTGACATATTTTGGTGCCTCGTTCAGTAAAGGTTGGTGTTACTTTTTCCAGACTTATGATTGTCACTGATGAACGATACTGACTTGTATGAGCCACCTATTAACCACCCACAACACCCTAGAAACCACAGAGCAACACACGGGCAAAGACCTAGAACAGTGCTTTTCAACCCAGTGGACCGTAAATATGGGTGTAGAGGTTAGTGGAAAATAAATAAATAAATAAAAACGTACAAAATGCATTTTAGGGCTATCAACGTTATTGTGCACTTAAAATGATAGTTCAACAAAAAATGAAAATTCTGTCATCATTTTACTCACCTTCCCATAGTTCCAAACCTGTAAGACTTTCATTAATCTTCAAAACACAAATTAAGATATTTAATGAAACCTGACAGATTCCTGTCGCTACGCTGTAAGTCCGTTTACCCAAAATGTTGACACTTCAGAAGTTCATGAAGACCATTTAAATGCAATCCATATGAATCCAACAGTTTAATAAAAGTCACTTTCACTTTATATGATGAGCAGGTTTAATTTAGGCAGTCTGATCAACACATACATAGAGCACTTCAAATATGGTAAACAGAAGCTCAAAGTTTTCATTTATTGTTGATTAGAGTCATTTATTAGGAAAGTAAATGTTGCCTTATCCCTCTAGTTTTCAAAGTTGCTTTCTGTGTTCTTTTCTCTCTTTCACACACGCTCTGTGTTCAGAGCTGTGTGGGGTTTTGGGGTTAATGTTACCTGCCGGGTGTAAAGGTCCGGGGTCGTGCGGGGTCACTACAGGTCAGGGTTAGGCTGAAGGTTTTGATTAGGCTCCACAGTGGCTGATTGGGCTCCAGATCTCCATTAAGATAAGATGCCAGCAGATTATTGGGCCAAAAATCTGTCCGTCCAACCATATGTCGTCCCTGTTTAATTCTGTCGCTCTGCTGGACTTTGAACTGGAACAAACGAAGGCCTCTCAAGACATCAAGAACAAACACACACACTGACTGGTACCTTTTTGTGGTTCTTGTAGACGTTGCGGTGGGCGAACTCCTTCCAGCACAGCTTACACTTGTAGGGTTTATCCTCACTGTGGATGATCTTGTGAGCCGTGGCCTGATCCAGACGCTTGAAACTTCGGCTGCAGATGTCACAGGTGTACGGACGCTTTTCTACACACACATCACAAATACAACATCTTAGTAAACTAGCTTTTGCTGGTGTAATTACATTACTTGTATGTAGTGTGTGTTGTCTACCAGAGTGTGTGATCATGTGTCGCTTCAACTGATTCGTGGAGATGAACTTTTTATCACAGTCAGTACAGTCAAATATCTCATGAACCTGAAAACACAGCAGAAAAATGTATTTTGTAAGTACAAAAAATACAAAACAATACAGTGAAAGTGAAAGATCTAAAAAAGAAAACAAAATTATGTCATCATTTACTCACCCTCATGTCGCTTCAAACATTTATGACTTTCCTTCTTTTGCGAAACACAAAAGAAGATATTTTGAACCAAACAATTTTGGTTACCGTTCAATTCCATTGTATGGAACTAAAACACGTTTCTCACAAATCCTTTGTTTGAAATGACATGAGGGCCCTTTGAGGGCTTAAAACAATAACTTTCAAACAGTGAACTCTCAGTGTCACCAATTGTGTTTAGTAACCACAAAGTACAACACACTGACAGACCAGACCAGAATCGAGCGCTCTGTGTATGAACGTAATGACCAGAACACATCTGAGGTCTTTTAATGGACCGTTGAGGGTGATTGTTGAACTCTTGGGTGGGATTTAGTTGCCTGTTCTTGGTGTGTGACCTTGAAAATATCCTTAACCCAATTCACAGAGAACGACACACACACACACACGGACATATGGAAATGTAATTAAACTTCTGAGCGGTTTTGAGTGACTCCGCTGCTGCTCTGCGTGGCTTTGAACTGGAACAAACGAAGGCCTCTCAAGACATCAAGAACAAACACACACACTGACTGGTACCTTTTTGTGGTTCTTGTAGACGTTGCGGTGGGCGAACTCCTTCCAGCACAGCTTACACTTGTAGGGTTTATCCTCACTGTGGATGATCTTGTGAGCCGTGGCCTGATCCAGACGCTTGAAACTTCGGCTGCAGATGTCACAGGTGTACGGACGCTTTTCTACACACACATCACAAATACAACATCTTAGTAAACTAGCTTTTGCTGGTGTAATTACATTACTTGTATGTAGTGTGTGTTGTCTACCAGAGTGTGTGATCATGTGTCGCTTCAACTGATTCGTGGAGATGAACTTTTTATCACAGTCAGTACAGTCAAATATCTCATGAACCTGAAAACACAGCAGAAAAATGTATTTTGTAAGTACAAAAAATACAAAACAATACAGTGAAAGTGAAAGATCTAAAAAAGAAAACAAAATTATGTCATCATTTACTCACCCTCATGTCGCTTCAAACATTTATGACTTTCCTTCTTTTGCGAAACACAAAAGAAGATATTTTGAACCAAACAATTTTGGTTACCGTTCAATTCCATTGTATGGAACTAAAACACGTTTCTCACAAATCCTTTGTTTGAAATGACATGAGGGCCCTTTGAGGGCTTAAAACAATAACTTTCAAACAGTGAACTCTCAGTGTCACCAATTGTGTTTAGTAACCACAAAGTACAACACACTGACAGACCAGACCAGAATCGAGCGCTCTGTGTATGAACGTAATGACCAGAACACATCTGAGGTCTTTTAATGGACCGTTGAGGGTGATTGTTGAACTCTTGGGTGGGATTTAGTTGCCTGTTCTTGGTGTGTGACCTTGAAAATATCCTTAACCCAACTCACAGAGGCACACACACACACACACACACACACACACACACACACACATGGACAGATGGAAATGTAATTAAACTTCTGAGCGGTTTTGAATAACTCCGCTGCTAAACACAATTCTGCTCTTCAGCTGACAAAAGTTCAGATTTCAGTCTGTCTGAACATTTCAGTCCGATTTCTCGCAGGGAATCAGGAGGTACAAATTACTATGAACTCCAGCCAGTCAGTTTCCGTTGAAAATTATAAACGGTCAATAATAAAACTGTCACATTTTCTCTGCTACTTCATCCAGTATGATGAAAACAAGGCGCCACATGTGTCACAGTGCTTGACGTAAAACCAGTGTTGAAGTACTTTGAAACACTATCTTTCCGAGCTACAAGCTTCTAAAAAATTAGTTTATCTACTTTAAATTATTAGAAATGTGTAGCTACTAACTCTTTTGAAGTGTAGTTGGCTGCACTACAAACTACTAACATAAAGCCACCTACACTGAAGCCATTTAAAGAGGCAGCAGCAACCTTAACATCAAGCGTGAACATTAGTATACTAAAGTAAATATAGATACAAATTTGTTACATGCTGTAATGAACACTATTGAGTGATGACTCAAATGAACAATCATTTTAGAACTTTAAGAATGAGCCGATTCAATGAACTTCAATAACTTGAGCATTCTGGGAGCGTGTGCAATTGTTTTCTTGTTTCAAGCTTTGTGCACAATACAATGTAATATAAAAACATTTTTCTCACAAACTTTCCCACTACAGGCTGTTACTGTAAAAGCTGCGATATATGAAATTGTCTGAGCTACTGCTAGTGCACTTAGTAGCATTGTCGCACTGTATAAAATAGTGTTGACAGTCCAGCTCAGATTGCACTGTTGAAACGATGTAGTGGTTTTACACAAAGTAACTGTCCAATTAAACACTCACTGAAGTTTTATACAACTGTGAATAATCTGTCGCTGTCAACTATAAATCTGAGGGATTTTTCCAGTGTTATTTTATTGCCCTTTTTGCAATGATGGCTCCTTAAAATTGTGTTTTGTTAAAAGTTACGTTGTCAAGTAAATATTATGTTTAAACGTTTTTTTTACGAAAAACTGGTCCATCTTACCCGACGCTACTGTGAACATCTGATTTTGTATAGTCATTTAATTTGAAATGTCACTCTATTAAAGCACTGAAACTCAGTACTAAGATCTTCTCTTTGTGTCTTTAAATACTGAGAGCAGAGCTACAAGCTCTGCAGCACAGCTCTGATGGCTTAGTTTTCTGTGAAATGCTTGGCACTTGTAATCTTCTCATGCCAGTTTATGAATGTATAGAGAAACTGTCTGCATGTGGAAGAGACTCTACAGAGTCTTTCAAGTCTCCACTCTCACAGAGCAAGTCATATTCGCAGGCTTTCCAACGAACGACCTGCAGTCGGATGGACACGGTCTGGTGCAAAAAGGAAGACTTGACATCTATTACACAGACAAAGATGGAGATGGATGGAAAGCCAGGAAAAAGGTCAAAGAGTTGAGAAAGGTACATGTGTCATGTATGCATACATTACCTAAAACGTTAATTGATCAGCTTCTCAACTAACTTTCTTTTTGATAAAGAATAAAGGTTATACTAAATGGACAGATACAATTCAACCTACTGCAACATCGATATTACGTACATGCGCATACTTACTGCGCATTTTGCGGCAGTTTCAAAGTGAAATGTCCAATGAATGGCACTAAAACACACATTTATTACTTAACTGTGGTCACTTTTTTATTACTCTGCTTCAGGCACGTATTTCGGCAGTTCAAAATTCAAATGTTCGAGACGGGAAGTGTTGCTAAAAGGCTAATGGTGTGTGCACACCAAAAGCGAAGTGATTATTCGCATCACATTATCGCTCTAGATTACTCATTTTTCGTGTCACTTGCGCAAATCATTGTGTAATGCTTTCCTTCATTTTCCGATACAGCCGGACGTGTCACACTGGACGTGTCATTAAGCTCTTCGCTGACTGGCTTGCGCGACAATGCGTCATGCAAATTTTCTGCTCGAGTTGAACATTTTTAACTTGTGCAGAAGATGCGATTGAGGCGTTTATCGTGTGGTCGCGGCAATCACATTACATGATAATAATTATATTTGCTTTTGGTGTGCACACACCATAATGCTCAATCGTGTTGGAAAACAACATATCGCCTACACCAAACCCAACCCTGAACCTACCCAATAGTGTTGACGAATGCTATAAAAACACATTCTCTGATGCAACTGTGGTATTTTAACTTACTTATATGTGGGATTGAGCTGTTTTGTCGACCCGTAGTTTCATGGGATTCATATCGGAGCGCTTCAACTCACAAGAGCAATACCGTATGGCGTGAGCTACCGAGCAAACCTACTGCGTTAGAAAATCTATACACATGAAGCTGTATATGTGACGCCAACGTTGAAAAGTGTCAACTCTCACAGCATGTTAAAATTGTTTTGAAGTCAAAACATATTGTGCGAAAATTAGGCTTTCTTAATCGGAACTCTCGCCCTGTAAATCATAATTTGTGAGAAAACGAATTAAAATTAACTGAGTTTTACTGCCTCTAGTGTTCATTTCAACTAGAAACGGCAGTGATTCGTATGTATAGGTATGTTTTTTGGGCACGTATTTCCAATGAGCCTGGGCAGAAATATTATAAAACATTCTAAAATAGCATAATATTAAAGGGGTGGTTCACTGTTTTTTTTCTAGGCTTTATTGTGTTTATGGGGTGCAGTCTAACATGTGTTAATGCTTCGTTTTTTAAAAAAATCATTATTTTTCACATAATTTACCTTTATTCCACACCGCTCTGTCCCTTCTCTGAGAAATGTGCTGATCATTTCCTGCTTTTATGAAGCCCCGCCCTCAGAAATAGGTGATGGGCTCTGATTGGTTAGCTAGCCCAGTGTGTCGTGATTGGCTAAACCGCCTCAAGTGCGCATCTAAACGTCCCGCCCTTCTCCTCAGCGGTATGTACTCCGACTATTGTAAACAACGGCGTCATTAATATCACTTATCAGTTTGAGCCCGATTGAGAAGCAGATGATATTATTGAAGAGGATCGTGCAGAACCTGTGCAAGCACGGCTTTTAATGGTAGGCCTATGTTTTTTTGTTTGTGTTGTCTCATACGTTTAGATACGCTGTTATTTGTAAATGCTACTGCTTATGTTAGCTTTTAATATACGGTTTTATCCTGATTAAAGCTTTAATACAGTACGACAACTGCACGC
>NW_015643187.1:25286-30099 GCF_001515625.1 Sinocyclocheilus rhinocerous | reverse complement strand
TTTTGTAGGCATTAAACTGCCAGAATTTTAAAAGACGACATCTCCGTTTGCATTGAAATTTCAGCTTCGTAACTTTGCATATATTGTTTATGCTCAAACAGCAACATTACACACTAACTAACGTTAAAAAAGTGAAATCGCAATGAACCACCCCTTTAAATCATTTGAATGCATCTTTGAGCAAGAAAGTGTCCAATAAAACAAAATGACAGAAGAGCCAAACAGGTTTGGATTTAACAGTACCCATGGGAAGAATTTTACAGAAACATTAGCATTTCCTCTCTCGAGAGAGAGACTGACCGCTGCCGAACAATCAGAATCGCACACCAGAGCAGCATGATGCTCTTGCAGGTTAAAACCAAATCCGGACAGCTGTGACTGGAAAGGCTCGCTCTAAGAACGGCCGCGCCGATAACTGCTGATGAGTGAACGCTGACAGGAGGAAGTGCCTGTTTTACGTCAAGTTCAGGCAAAGAGAGTGACGATAGCATTCTCCAGGCCAAAACAGAGCGGGATGTTGGTTTGGTGGAGCAGTGGGAACAGCTCGGGATGCATTCCAATCGTAAGAACATTAAACCTGAATTGTGGTTCTTCACCTACCTCCTTCAGTTAGAAAATCTAATTACCTTCATTTGTCGCTCTCAACTCGCTCTGCCAAAGTTTTGCGTTGCGGTTTCATTGAAAAGCATCTAAAAAGTGGTATATATTTTGAAAAGGACGCCCACACAGCCTATCCATGAATCTTCCCAAGAGAAAATGGACCAGGAACCATTTCAGAGCTCTGACGTTTGTGGTGATTTGAAGATGGTGATGAAGCTATTTGTCTGATATTCCTCAGGTCTTTTTGCAGAGGAACCCTGACGCCAGCAGGAAGGTCGGGCAGTCTGGACTCCCCAACTCTTAAATTTCACGAGAGCCACGGGGATGAGCTTGTGAAACAAAAGACGACCTTTCTGTACACACTCACACCAGTGGAAAACCTTACAACATCAGCATGAAGCCCACTACCAGCTGAGAGACAGAGAGAGATGGACGGCATACAAGAGCAAACCAGAGTCTAAGACGGCTATGTTTCTTATTTTTTTCCATCTTTTCAAAAACAATGAAACAGATGAGGACAGAATTACATATATGGATCAGACAGCAGCCAAAGAAAGAGAAAAAGAGAAAGTCGAGAACTCAAGTGAGATCCAAGAGATGAGGCCTCATCCTAAATGGTGTACTTGACGAATCTCACAATTCTGAGAAAACAGGTCTGAATTGCGAGTTTACTGTATATCCTGCAATTCAGAATTTATAACTTGCAACTGTGAGTTTATATCTTGCAATTCTGAGAAACAAAGTCAGAATTGTGAGATGTAAACTTGCAATTGTGAGAGAAAAAAATCAGAATTGCTAGTTTATATAACTTGCAATTCTTACTTTATTACACACCACTGCAACTTCGTAACACACAATTGCCACTTTATATCATGCAATTCTGACTTTATAACACAATTGCAACTTTATATCTTGCAATTCTTACTTTATTACAAACAATTGCAACTTCGTAACACACAATTGCCACTTTATATCAAGCAATTCTGACTTTATAGCATACAATTGCGACTATATCTCGCAACTGCGACTCTATATCAAGCAATTCTGACTTTAACACAACTGCGACTTTATATCATGCAACTGTGACTTTATAACACAACTGCAACTTTATATCATGCAATTCTGACTTTATAGCACGCAATTACAACTTTATATCATGCAACTCTGACTTTATAACACGCAACTGCGACTTTATATCATGCAACTGTGACTATAGCACGCAATTACAACTTTATATCATGCAACTCTGACTTTATAACACGCAACTGCGACTTTATATCATGCAATTCTGACTTTATAGCATGCAATTGCGACTATATCTCTCAACTGCGACTCTATATCAAGCAATTCTGACTTTATAGCACAACTGCGACTTTATATCATGCAACTGTGACTTTATAACACGCAACTGCAACTTTATATCATGCAATTCTGACTTTATAGCACGCAATTACAACTTTATATCATGCAACTCTGACTTTATAACACACAACTGCGACTTTATATCATGCAACTGTGACTATAGCACGCAATTACAACTTTATATCATGCAACTCTGACTTTATTACACGCATTTGTGAGTTTATATCTTGCAATTCTGAGAAAACAAAGTTGGAAATGCAAGTTTATATCAGGCCATTCTGATTTTAAAAAAGTCAGAATTGTGAGATAAGCATACGCAATTACTTATATATATATATATATATATAAGTCTTCCAAACATCAGAGACTCATATATTACTCATATTCTGTTTTTTAATTCATATTTTTCTCTTGGAGAAACTCATAAAAGTAAGTTTAATCTAATGATATCTGAGCTAGTAGAGTGCTGCACCAAACACATTTAAATTAAGTCATTGTCATACTTTTAGTTGCAAATATGGCTCCTTTTTACATAAAAAAAATGTACACAGAGTCATATATTTATAATTGTGTTTTATTCACAAATGTGCTCTATGGCGCTCTATGGTCCCAGCAAAGTATGTCAGATCTTAATCATCTGCTACATCCGTCACAGCAAAGCACTCAAATCAAGCCTTCAAGATGGCGATTTACGTGGTGCAAATTGTGTTCAGCGCTAGAGTTTTAAGCATGTTCGTTACATTACCTGATTTGCATAATTCCTTTAGTGTTAAAGTGTGGACTCAAAGTATGGAGCACTGCAACTGCTGAGGGTGCCATTTGAGACAAGGCCAGAGAAAGAACAGACGGATAGATGGCGTGACAGAGGAGAAAGATTAAAGCCAAAATAGATGAGCAAAAGGTAAGAAATATGAAGAGATGGACTGGATGAACGATAAGAGGAGATTTATGGAGGGATGATCTGACCTTGCGGTGCTCCTGCAGGTTGAGTGAGGATGAGCACTTCTTATTACAGATGGTGCATACCAACTTCCTGCGAGCACTCCCTACACACACACACAGATCATACATCACATGAGCAGCAGGACACATGGCATGAGGAGCTGCTAATGGAGACGCTGCATCAGTTCCAAATAAACATCAGGAAGTCCTTACATAAATCAGTTCCTGGTTCAGCATGAAGTGCAACACCAAAACGAAAGCAACTATATTTAACAGGGGTGAAAGGTCAGTTAATACGTATTTCCCATAGAAAAGGAAGTGGACACCTCAAAAACAGTTCTTATAAAACGAATAGTTCCGGTCCTTGATTCTGATTGGTTGAGCCGCGTTCGAAGCGGTTGTAAATTACTCTACAAACATCAACCCTCTACATTGCGAGTAAATCACTCGCATATGCGACTAAATCTTCACTCTGGGTGACTAAATTATGTCTAATAACTTAAAGTGGAAGTGAAGCAGTCAGTTAAGTTAACATTATTTAGTTAAGTGATTTCCACTTTGATAAAAAAAAATATATAACAAACATGATTAATGTAACCATTTTAAAGAAAAAAAGGATGTTTTGTTCACCGCGTGTGACGTCACGGGGTTAGTTCGCTCAGATAGCCAGTGAAGTAATACAAGCATTTCTTTACATTTGAACACACAAAGGTTATTTTAACACACAAATAATTTGGTTTTCACCATAATTTACATGAATATTCAACATCAAACTGTCTATATGCTAAGTTTTGATCGTGGTATCCCAAACATATTGTTTTCATAATGTGATGTAAAAGCATGTCCCGCCGCCACGTGATTTCCCCGTTGATTCTGCTTCGCGATCTGCTCTGAACAGCTGAAAGCCCGGGAGACTCAACGCGCTGTCCGGAATGGCGTCTTTCAGCCAGGTTTCCATGAAACACAGAGCAGCAGAGTGTGAGAAATCCTTATTTGTCTGGGAGAGCAGAAGGAGTTCGTCCGTTTGTTGGGTAGAGAGCGGAGGTTCGCCAGATGGATGGTAGGCAACGGCGTCCTGAATCCGCGCTGCCTTAGCTTCACGAGGGCGCCGGCTCGCTTCCCCCGTCTGCGCGTCCTGAAGCGCAAGATCAGCGCCGCTGCTCCCCAGACCACAATGTCCAGCAAAACATCAGAATAATCGAAAACCGGTGAAATCTCGGGTGGTGTGTAATGCCGAATATCCAGCAATTCGTCTCTGGTGAAACTGATTGCAGGGATATAACTAAAGACAGGACAAACTAACAAAAACATAAAAAAAACTGCGGAGCACGCACGGAGGCAGCCATCATCGTCGGCGCCATCTCACAACTGACCCCTTTAAAGGGTAAAACCCCTTTAAATATGACCCCTTTTAAGTGGTTTAAGCCATTCAAGCATGAGACAGCACGAAATAGATTTCAATGCGGTACTTACACGCTGTGATAGACCTTTTCTGAAAGAGATTTAAATGCGGTACTCACGCGTTGTGATAGATCATTTCTGTTCGCGCCGGCGGCGCCGCACACACACAAAGCCATAGCTGGGCTCGGACAGCACGTGAGTAGGCTACCAAATTGAGCTTTCTTTCGCGCCTTCATCAGCAAATGCACACAAAAGCACGTCGGAATGACAGTGTTGAGGAGTATCCACGTAAACAAGTATTGTTTCCGATCCGCACTTTATCCCAAACCAGCAGGTTCACGACTTCTTCAACCCCTAATACTGCTCTGTCCCATTGCCGTATTGGCTCAAATGCATAGGCAATTACACTTATTATGGACTCAACAGTGCTTTCAAGTTCGTCTTCCTCCATTTCAAAACAAGCGTGTGTTCAAAATGTAAAGAAATGCTTATATTACTTCACTGGCCA
>NW_015643187.1:11273-25276 GCF_001515625.1 Sinocyclocheilus rhinocerous | reverse complement strand
TCTTTCAGCCAGGTTTCCGTGAAACACAGAGCAGCAGAGTTTGAAAAATCCTTATTTGTCCGGGAGAGGCAGAAGGAGTTCGTCCGTTTGTTGGGTAGAGAGCGGAGGTTCGCCAGATGGATGGTAGGCAACGGCGTCCTGAATCCGCGCTGCCTTAGCTTCACGAGGGCGCCGGCTCGCTTCCCCCGTCTGCGCGTCCTGAAGCGCAAGATCAGCGCCGCTGCTCCCCAGACCACAATGTCCAGCAAAACATCAGAATAATCGAAAACCGGTGAAATATCGGGTGGTGTGTAATGCCGAATATCCAGCAATTCGTCTCTGGTGAAACTGATTGCAGGGATATAACTAAAGACAGGACAAACTAACAAAACAATTTTTCTTCTTTAAAATGGTTACATTAATCATGTTTGTTATATATATTTTTATTAAAATGGAAGTTATTTTCCTAAATAATGTAAACTTGACTGACTGCTTCATTTCCACTTTAAACTCTAGTGTGAAGAAACTCCGTGGCTTTGTCTCACACACACCAGAAGCCGTGGTTTACAGTGAATTTATAACAGCTAAAGGGGTTTTAGGAACTCTGCTTCGCGTCGTACATAACAACGCCCCTTAGCTGTTATAAATTCACTGTAAACCACAGCTTCTTGGGGCTTATTGCTTTATTAAAGCACTGGTATTTTAAAAGGCTTTAAAAGGTTATATTCTACACTTTGTAGCATTTTATTCGGTAATAAATACACTTTAATGTTAGTCAATGTTTCTTGTGGCAAAAATGTCAGAATTTAGTGTTTAATTAATTCCCATCTTCTCACGGACAATTATTATTATTCATTATTATTATTATTTTGTATCTTTATTGTATTGCTTCTTTAAAATTCTTGTGATTGGTTAGTTTCAGCATACTGGCATACTGATAAATCTTAAAGAGATAGTTCACCAAGAAATGAAAACTCTCTATTTTTTTCACCCTCAATATGCGTTTCTTCCTTCAGTTTCTGGTCCCCGTTTACTTCAATAGTATGGGAAAAAAATACAATGGAAGTCGATGGGGACCAGCTACTGTTTGGTTACCAGCATTCTTCAAAATATCTTCTTCTGTGTTCAACAGAAGAAAGAAACTCATGCAGGTTTGGAACAACTTGAGGGTGAGTAAATTAAAACAGAGTTTTCATTTTTGGGTCTCTTTAATAGGTATATATTGATCAGCACAGCAAATTTGTGTGTTCAAAGTTTAACAAAACTTAAATCCAGTGCGAAGTCTGCACAGGGAAATTCCAGACTCCAAGATTTCTATTGAAATGACTGCATTTCGCCCACTGAATTTCATCTTACATTGACAAATGTGACATTAGTTGTGATTGTGAGAATATTTTAACATACAGAGTGCTTCTTGGGTTGGCGTTAAAGGGGTCATATGATCCGATTTCAAGTTTTCCTTTCTCTTTGAAGTGTTACAAGCTCTTGGTGCATAAAGAAGATCTGTAAAGTTTACACCAAATACACAAAATAATGTTATTTTTAGCAACATCATATGACCCCTTTAATGTCACGGTTAGAAGTTATTGGAATAAACAACATAAAATTTGTGCACACTAATGATAATTGTAAATAAAATAACTTTATTGCAAACAAACAGGTAGGCTAAATTAGAAGTTGTCAAGTTGTTGGCATGCAAAGTGTATAAAGATTTGTTAATTATAATATATCTACTTGTATACCATTTAGCTTAATTTTACATTTTCTGTCTGAAAACTTGACAGAGATTATATTTACAGCCCAGAACGAACAGAACAGAAAAGAGGTTTGGTTGGACTAGGGCAGGGGTTTTCAACCTTTTAGGACATGCGCCCCCCCAAGTTGGTCTAATTTCATTTGCGCCCCCCCCAACATCCAACATCTTTTAAAGACTAATGAGGAGTTGTTGTGATGCAGGTCTAGTTATTTTAATTGTATCCATGTTGCTATGTGATTTGTGTTGTTATTTTAGACTATGCTTGTGATATTGTGAAGCACTTTGGGCAACCTGGTGTTGCATTAAACTGTGCTATATAAATAAATAAACAAAACAAACCCACCTAAAAAGGGTTTAGAATCGCCCCTGGTATAGCGTGCGTAATTATACTGAAACATAAATATATAACAGTTTACCTGATTCAATGTGATGGCTGAGCCGGTTTCTGAGATAACAACATGCCAATCCATGGTTGGATTTCCGACACGGCTAATCGTAAATCATCTTACACTGTCAATAAACGTGACCAGGGTTGCCAGGTTTTCACAACAAAACCCACCTAATTGCTACTCAAAACTAGCCCAAAAGCGCGCCCCACAGGTTGAAAACCCCTGGACTAGGAAGAGAGATTTGCGTTGTAATGTTTACATCAAGCCTTTATTTCAAAACAGCATCCTGTTTTCCATGTCCACTTTAAAGACTCTTATTATAGCATAACACACACAATCATTAATGTAGCTGTAAGCACTTTCACAAGCGCCGAGGCTTAATCGTTCCACAAGCTTAATCGTTTAGCTTACTGTTTGGATTAATTTGCAAATGACTGATTCACTTGCATGTGGCTAAACTGTCCAATTATAATTACTATAAATAACACTGAAAACATTCTTATATGTGCTTTCATCAGCCGATCAGGGGTCTTTGACTAATTTTCTCAGATGTCTGTGCTTCTGGCGGAGAGACAGACGCGCTGAGAGTCTGGTGAAAAGATGAGTGTAGAGAGGGAGGGAGCGCTTAGCGTTTATCTGACAGACAGAGGGGATGAAGAGCGGCTCAGAAATGAAGATGTTAAACAGCCGCTGATTAGACTCTCATTACAGACGGGTAATTTCGCACTCGCCTCAGTCTCTCTCTCGCATGTGTATGTGTGTGAGACAAACCTGTGTGGACGTTGCCTTTGTGTTTCTTCAGGGCGTCTTTAGTCCTGAATCTTTTCCCACAGCTCTCAATCTTACAGATGAACCGACCGTCTCCTTTACACACCTCTTTGTGTTGCTCAAAACTGCGCATTAAAAAAACACTCAATTTGAGTTGCTCTCTTCTGAAATGTGGCATATTTCCGAGTCAAACGGGATATTCAGGGGATCATGAAAATGGGGACTGCATATGAGAATGTAAACGATTAAATATTGATGTACCTGGACTCTGAACAGAAGGTGCTGTGACACAGGACACACTGATGGTCTTTTGAAGGGTCTCCTGATGAAGCGGAGCTCTCTGTACAGTGAAGAACACTGCAAATCAACAGGACATCAGCATTAATACATAAGACAATGTGAAAGTGTGTGTGTGTGTGTGTGTGCGTGTGTGTGAGTGTGTGTGTGTGTGTGTGTGTGGTACTGACTGGCGCTGCAGGGCCTGTTTGACAGGAAACTCTTTTCCGCAGGTGCGACATTTTAACTCTTTGTCCTCTGCACTTCCTCTCTGATGAAGGCTCTGAAGATGTTCAGCTAACACTTCTTCACTGGGGAAGCTGCTCTCACACAGCAGACACGGGTAATCTTCCTTCTTAATCACCAGCTCTACACACACACAGTTAAACGTACTTTATGAACCAGTGCTCAGCTGATACGAGTTTTGCATTGGCTGATATAATGCTGCCATATTTATCATAAAACATAATAAGTTGTGTGAATCAGTAGAGAAATCTGCACAGATCAAGCAGCGATTACAAACGAAAACAGTCCAAAACAAAACAAATCTGAACAAATATGTTGGTGGATTTTGATAAGAGAGGACAACGGGAGATGGACTTTTTATTATGCTATTATGGACTCATATTTTGGCCAGAAGTGATGATTTCAAGTTAAAAACATCTTAATGATGGGTTTGTTTCTTACAAACATGAAGCTTTTGTCTCCACAAGACATTAACTGATGGACTGGAGTGGTGTGGATTACTTGTGGATTATTGTGATGTTTTTATCAGCTGTTTGGACTCTCATTCTGACGGCACCCATTCACTGCAGAGCATCCATTGCTGAGACACTGATGCAATGCTACATTTCTCCAAATCTGATGAAGAAACAAACTCATCTACATCTTGGATGGCCTGAGGGTGAGGACATTTTCAGGAAACCTTCATTTTTTGGTGAACTACACCTAAGTGCCTGATAATCGATATGCAGAACTGATTTTGAATTATTGTTTTACTGCTGCTTTTCAACACAATAATGACTACATGGCTATTAGACTACAATAAAAACATGAACTATGTATTTATTCATAACGAGTATTATTGTTATTTATGTCATTATATTTATGCCAAATTGTTGTGATCTAGATGGCTATCTGTAGACCCAATCACACATTTCTGTGTAAATTGCTCATAAAACCATTCATTCATTATCCATTTCAGATAGTCACTAAACACACATACCTGTTTCTGCACTGAGGTGTTTGCTCTCTGTACTGTTCCCATCTTCATCTTTGATGTCCTGATCTTCCTCAAGGTCCTCCTCTTCCTCCTCCATATCGCTGTCCAGATAGCCAATCAGAAGCTCTGTATCTGTCTCGATGTCATCAACAGCCAGATAGAAGATATTCTCTCCATCCTGTTTAAAGAGACAGTGTCGGCTACTTCATTCACATTCAACTGATCAAAAGTGACAGTAAAGACTTTGTTAGAAGAAATTTCTGTTGTACCAAAGAAAACAAATGCAGAAATAAATATTAGAGTTTGCATGTTATAAACTTGAGTCAAAGCAGTCAGCATTGGTTCATTTTCAACATATTATCAGTTCCCATGCTGATACTGGTAAAATATTGCATAGCTGGAAAGACTCTCAGCCAATAAGAGAACCAGAAGTAACTGTTGTGTCTGTGTTTGTGTCTTATTACAAAAGACATAAACTGAATTAGACGTAGAAAAGCAAAGATCCAGGTGTCGTCTGACACTAAACAGACAACACAACAGATCTGCTGGGTGACGCAATCAAACATTCACACGAGGGGAAGCGTAAGATCAGCAGCACTTCCTGATTAAGGTCAAAGGCCAGACACTTGAACCTCTGTTTAATGGCTTTGTCAGACCTTCGTTTCCTAAAAGGTCATGCAGAAATAAGCACAGTTGCTGTACATTATGTTAAAATCACAGCCCCAGATTTATCCACCGGGAGATGGTGAGAGAAGTGTCATGTGTGAGGAAACACAGACTCTCTTCTCTTGATTCTGCTGTAATGGCCATCAGATCGCCAACATCTCAAAATCACCAGAGACCCGTTCACTGCCAAGATTGAGCAAACGAGTCTGCTTCCATCCACGTGAAAGCATTCATAATAAAAAATATAAATGTACCATTCAATTTTAATAATTAATCATTTATAGTATAGTATTATAGTAGTATAGTATTAATTTATTTTATTGAAAGAAGACAATGTTACTGATAAAAAAAAAAATCTTGATATTATGGGAACACATAGGACTTCACTAAATCGCATTTTAACCACAAAATCACAATTTCTGCTAATCTAGATGATTTAAGCATAATCAAACAGTATTTTGGAGTTTAGCCATCTTTACTGAGATATTCTTCGCAAATGACTGTAAAAAATGACTGCAATCTTAACAGTAAATGACTGTAAAAATCTACTGCAAAAACATGTTAATTGGTTAACATTAAAGTGCTCCTATTACGCCTTTTCGAATATTACCTTTCATGCAGTGTGCCATGTAGCTGTATGTGAACATAAAACTGCAATTCATCGACTGGCCGCTAGAGGCTGGCTCCAAAAGGGAGTCAGTCCCATAGACCTCCCATGTTAAAATGCCCAACTTTACAGCAGAAAAAAATATGTTTGCAGCCTGGTACAAAAAGTGGTTTTGGTGAACTCATCCGTTTAAATTATAATAAGTCTTAAAATTCTGCATAATTACACTTAATTATGCAGAACTTTAAGCCCATGGCCACTTGAGTGACAGGTGGATTGCCGCTGCCGTCACCACCGTCGAGCTAGGTGGGAGTGGTTTCAGCAACCAGCTCCCGCCTCTTTGCCCATTTTCGATTATCCAGGAGTGACGTGCGGTGACGCGCTGCCAAGATGGCGACGGCTGGCTCTGCCCACTTTGAGCTTCAAAAGCGCTCTTCAGAAACCTACGGGTGACGTCACGGACACTGCGTCCATGTTTTTATACAGTCTATGGTCTCTTGTCTTGTCTATGTTCTCAAGTCCAGAGTCGTAGCAAGGAGATCGGTAAAATAATCCATGTGACATCAGGGGTTCAACCGTAATTTTACGAAGCTACGAGAATACTTTTTGTGTGCAAAAGAAAAAAAAATACCGACTTTATTCAACAATTCGTCTCCTCCACATCACCCTGGTGCCATTTTGGAGAATATCCACTGAACGTAAAACAACGTATGCTGTTCTGTGTCAGCTGCCGCGGATACGCTGTTTCCGTTCAGATCAAATCACAACAACGTAGGAAACAGATCCGGCGTGACGCAGCTGACACAGAACTGCATACGAACGTTTACGTCCAGCGGATATTCTCCAAAATCGCGCTACAGAGCGACGCGGAGGAGACGAATTGTTGAATAAAGTCGTTTTTTTGTTTTTTTTTGCCCACAAAAAGTATTCTCGTAGCTTCGTAAAATTACGGTTGAACCCCTGATGTCACATGGACTATTTTACAGATCTCCTTGCTATGTTTCTGGTCTTGGGAACATTTCAGTTGTGTTGCTGTCTATGGGAGGGTCAGACAGCTCTCAGATTCCATCAAAAATATCTTAAATTGTGTTCCGAAGATGAACGAAGGTCTTATGGGTTTGGAACGACATGAGGGTGAGTAATTAATGACAGAATTTTCATTTTTTGGTGAACTATCCCTTTAAAAATGGCATAATAGGGGCACTTTATGTTCTCTTACTATATACAGGGGAAAGATGTAACAGATATCACTGGAATTTAAATTTTTTTTTTTTTTAAAGAAAAATACTGTAAAATTACTTTTTATTTCAATGAAAAACAATAAGTCTTATTTTAGTGTCATGTTTGTCACAACAAGGTAATTTATGTGTATGACACCAGATATACTGTAAATTTAATTTCAATCTGTAAACTAAAAAAAAAAAAGGTTGCTACCATTTTTTTATGTATGTATGTATGTATGTATGTATGATTTATTTATTTATTTGTTTATTTGTTTGTTTGTTTGTTTTATTTATTTATTTATTTTTACAGTAAAGATCTGACTGCTGAATTTTTATCCAAAAATGTCAAAAAAAATTCTTACATTGTTTTGAAATTACTGGAATTAATTGGAAATATTAAATATCGATTGCAATTATTTTCACTTTCTTAGCTTTTGATTTAGCTTTAGAAGATTCGTTATACCAGTTTCCATAAGGTAGAGAGCATGTCAATGTATATGATAAATATAATAAATCAGTAAACGAGATGAGCTCAAATAAATAATGCATTTAAGTTGATATTCTCTTGATTGGTGCTTACATGAAATTATGAAGAAATATCTTAAATGACAACAATTTTTATTCATTTTATTATCTATTATCGTGCAACCCTAGGAACAGGTCTACCATACAGAATCATACTACACATTTACATTATATTTTTGTTGCGATTGATTCTACAGTGAACCCTCCAGCAAGTTATTGCATGTTAAGCATAAAGAATTGTTATGTTTTTACATGTTGAGATGAGCTGTGAAATCATTCTGTAATCACAGCATTATTCCCATAATTGCATCTGAATCTTGAGGTTCTACAGGTGCATTAACACTGACTGTGATTAGGGAACTGGAGGTTGCCAGATCACTGCACCATTGGTTACTACTCAACTGCCATATCCAGCTCATGTGACCTCAAATGTGTACGCCCACGTGTGTGTGTGTGTGTGTGTGTGTGTGTTATTGATCTAAGGCTCATTACACTCCTCTTATCTCCACACTCTTTGGTGTTTTCAGATCTCTGGCACTGCGAAAAGCACATCAACACTGCCAGACATAACAAACAACTCATTCCATCTCATTCCCTCCGCTGTCTGCTTCTGTTTCTGTTTCTGAGCCTTACGCAAAGCTGCTGTCACACTCTGTGGCTCTGTACCCAAACCTAATGAGTGGCCTACGTAGGCAGCACTTTAAGAATCATAGGTGTACCCTATATGTGAAAGCTGTTGCAAAACCACAACAATTTTAACCTAATTGTAACAAAAACTAAGGCTGCATCACACATGTTCTGAAGGCAAACCCACAAAGCACTGTGACAATCTTAGTGGAAAAAATCCATCAAAAATATCAGAAGTGAGACAAAATAAAAAATTAAAGGAATAGTTTTCCCAAATATGAAATTTTGCTGTAAATTTAGTCAACCTCAGTCCATATAAAAATTAAAAAAAAAAAATCAAAACTAACTCTTTTTTTTTTTTTTTTACTTTCAAACTAAGCAGCTTTCTGTTGATCAGTTCGGCAAACTTGTAGCAACATATGTGTGTGGAAAGCTTTTACTCTCACGTGTAAATGTGACCACACTTTTAGAGTTTTGCAGTGTTAGCTTAGCAACATGCTAACCCCAAACTCAATACCGGGTAAGCCTTACTTACACGTCATGTAGGTTGATGCACAGACTTTTTGTCTATACACTGTTCCGAATCAGCCACTAAAATAAAGCTCTTTAGAAGGCAGCTGTCTATGTAAGTCAGTACCCAGCAACAGTGTGCATGTGAGAGAGTGTAAAGAGATCTCTGTGGTTATCAGGCTGTGGCATCTTCTCATACCTGAATGGCGGCCAGGTTCTTCTGCTCCTGTGAAGGGGCCTGATGAACGAAGCGAAGCCAGTTAGCATGGCGAGGGTTACTAGCGTCCAGGATATAAAGCACGTCCTCTTTATTCCCTCGAACCTGCAGAAGCACACAGAGTCACAGGTCACAAGCCAGCCAATCAGAATCAAAGTGGCAA
This sequence comes from Sinocyclocheilus rhinocerous, assembly GCF_001515625.1. Classification (NCBI taxonomy): domain Eukaryota; kingdom Metazoa; phylum Chordata; class Actinopteri; order Cypriniformes; family Cyprinidae; genus Sinocyclocheilus; species Sinocyclocheilus rhinocerous. The sequence goes on along the minus strand of NW_015643187.1, from coordinate 16,348 downwards.
TGCTGCTCCTCAAAGCATGCTTCTCAACAGCCTCTAAACACTCACTGAAAGCACAGTGTCCAATTAACAATCCAAAGCTTTATCCACTCGAGATGCTTTCATGAATTGCATAGCATCCAAGTGGGACCAGCATGTCAACATATTCTGTTACACCAAATACACAAAATAATGATCTTTAAAAAAGCATCATATGACCCCTTTAAAATACTTATTATTAGAGATGCACAATCAGTGTTGGTGGGAATGCATTACAAGTAACGCGAGCTGCGTAATCAGATTGCTTTTTTCAAGTAACTAGTAAAGTAACGCATTACATTTATGAGTTACAAGAAAATTTCTGAGTTGCGTTTTCAAATCAATAGCACCAGGTACTTTGTTTTCTCATGTATTGACTGACGGCTCTTCTGTCATCATGTTGAGAGAAATCAGGAGTAAGTGCAGAGGCGCTGTGTGAACGTGATGTTACTGTAGGTCTAGACTAAATGTGAACATGCATTTATTCAGCTCACTTGCACAAAAACAGATCCAGTATTCCTCAAAATGAATAAAAACAGTGAAATGCAAACTCAAAATATGATGAAAACCTGCAATAATTAAATGTCAAGTGACACAAACATCCTTTACGTATCCCATTTTATTAACCAATGTGTTTGCTGCTGAACTTCGTTGATCCAGTTGAACCATGCTAATAAGCAAAAATGACTTTATATATTAATGATTGACAATACAGTGGTGACCAAAATTGTTAGAATTGTTGTCATTTCATAATGTTCATGAAACATGCAGATGGTTGCTCTGAGCACAACAAATATCAGTCATACTGTTTTTTTTATCCACTTTTAACTTAAATATTTTGTGCGTCCACCTTTTGCAGCAATTACAGCAGCACATCTCTCTGGCATAGAGTCAATATATTTCCTGAGAACTTCAACACTAATGTTATCCCATGCCTTCTGCAACTCAAGCCAAAGGCTTTCCTTTAAATGTGTTTCCTTTGAACGTATTTTCCAACTTGCTCCAAATTTGCTCGATGGGGTTGAGGTCTGGACTTTGAAGAGCCAGTCCATCATTTTCAATGTTCCAGCAGATTCCTTCTGTCGCAGGTAGATCCAGCAATAGTTCATTTTATGGGTATTGTAAAGGCCATTTCAACAAAAACAACTGAAACCTCTTAAATATGCCAAGTGTTCTAACAATTTTAGCCACCACTGTATATCAATCCCATACTGGTCAACACTCAATATTAGACAATTATTAATTTATTGGTATCAGTCTATATTGGATATATCAGTCAATATTGGATATTTAATTATGTTAATTTTCCCTATTTTACATTTTGATTACTTTTACTGACCTCTTACTAACACTAACACTAAGTTAGTCACACTTAACACTTGTTCACACACAACACGTTTTTCCAATCCACTGCACTATTTTCCATTGTTTTTCAATGTAAACATGCACTAGACGGATATGTTCGACCACTGTGTCTTTAACAGCGCCTCGCACATGACGCATCGTTGCATGTACCTCAAGTTATAAGAAATGTAGCTTGACTCACGTGACCTGCCAGAACTAACACTAACGCTTAATTTTTACAAACCATGTCTTGAGACCTTGCAATCTTTATAAAATCTGAAAATTCATTTCCTTTTTTCATACAGCACATTATAATGTCATGATGCTTAAATTCACTTCACATTTTGTGTTTAGTATTTTATTTTTAATTTAGACAGAAATTTTATACATTTTAATCTGCCATAACATGACATGATCAGAATTTTAATAATGGATCCCTACTTATTATGCAAGTATAATGGCATTCTTTATTGATAAAACAAGACTGACAAGTATATCTAATGACAATGCATTTCCATAAACCTACACTTATCAAGCACTATTTTACTAACAAATTTGCTTACACAACAGTATTACTTTGAGAGAACAAGTTACAAGTACAACCTACAGACGTCCCTCGTAAAAAAATAAATATACTAAATAAAATGTATTTTAAATAGTGTTTGAATTTACTACAAATACATTTACATATGTATGTACTTATTAAAAATACCCTACAATTCTACTTTTAGTATACTAAAATTGGAACAACTATTTTTGTATTTAATGCACTTTAATTGTGCTGAAGTCCAACTAAAGATATACTGAAGTATATATGATTGTGCTAAAGTGGAACTTTTGCAAGTATACTTCAGGTACACTTTAAATATCTTGCATTTAAAGACTGATATTATTCAAAGATCATACAATCCTCGTCAATGGTGATATTAAGGCTTAATGTTAAGAAATGTGCATTGTGCACAAATATAGTACTCCAAATAACGTTGCATTACAATTGTTATATCAGTAAGTCTGGAGCAATATGTCAATAAATATGTTACATATACTTTTAAATGTATTTTAAATATATTACTTTTTTTTACTAGGGGTGTAATCAGACATATTCTCAAACAGTACATCTTTTTCATCATTGTAAGCGCACAGATGGTAGATGCTGTTGTCTGAAATTCCAGTCTTGAATCAGGAAAATTGCTCACTTCCCACAGGAATGCTCTTTTCCCAAATCTGACGAGTACCTTGGTCTCACTGTTTTTGGATACAAATTATTATTTTGAGATATTTCTTGTTCTTAACTTACTGAAACGTCGACTAATAGCGACTTATTCTGACTAATCTTGAAAGGTAATTTCCCTGAAATTGCCTGCATCACAACACACAAGCAGAATGAAAGAGCGGCACAGTCAAAGATTGCATACTAAGATGATCTATCATAATAATTATATGCCCAAGTGTGTAATTTGGGAGAACTTAAGCTCACTATACTTTGTGCAGAATAGTGTCATCAGGGCAGGCAGATCAATAAATCACAATTCTAATGTGGCTGAACCCGACCTGGTCTGCGTTATAATTAAAACTTTAATGCAGCCGAAAATAAACCCAAATCTTTAGTTTCGAGAGCAGGTATTTGATGGGATATTAGATACGGCATGCACTGGGAGACGTGTCTGGCATGGGAGAGTCAGCATGAGTTGAGTTCATGCTGGCACGTCTCGTCCAATTACCGGTTGCCTGGAGATGAGCAGTGATGCGTCTGTCTCAACAAGAGGGGCAACAACTTCTCCAAGACATTCAGTCAGACCTCAAAGATCGCAGTCAGAGAGATCCAAACGCAAACAAATCTAAAAACGGTATTAGTGGTCTTTGCAAAGACAAACATGACTATTAGTGTTAATATTATCTGAGCAAACCTCTAACCCAAAGTATTAAACTTTGGTGTAACTCATCCCACACTGTTTGTGCTACAGACATGAATGAAACCACAAGTCATGTGACTTGTTGAGAGCTGTTTTTGTCTGGTGAACAATAAAACAGGCAAAAAGTCCAACAGACTTGCAATGAATGAGAGAATTAAAGGGGTCATATGATGCGATTTCAATTTTTCCTTTCTCTTTGGAGTGTTACAAGCTCTTGGTGCATAAAGAAGATCTGTAAAGTTGCAAAGACTAAAGTCTCAAATCCAAAGAGATATTCCTTATAAAAGTTTAAAGAATTTGCCACTGACGATTCAAACGCGAGTTTTGAGCAGTGTAGAGTAGCGCTTGTTTGTCATTTCTCCGATCACAAATGTATACATGTTTTTATGTTACGCTCCGGCCGGACAGGGCATCACAATATGGTGAGGGGCGTAACATTTCCGTCACACGCTTGAGGTATTCGGCCAATCACAACGCACTGGATTGATGGCCAATCAGAGCACACCTTTCAGACCGATGAGCTTTGTAAAAATCGACGCGTTTCAGAAAGGCGGGGCATAGAGGAGAAACAATAATGTACAGTATGTGGAAAATGGGTTTTTTTTAACCTTAAACTGCATAAAAACATTTCATTACACCAAATACACAAAATAATGTTCTTTTTAGCAGCATCATATGACCCCTTTAAACCATGTCACTATTTACCAGAATTTAATTAAGTGCAAAATGAATGTAATATTTCAGACACTCACTTGCATATTACATGCAAAATACTGAAAAAAATATCACAGCTTAAATTTATATTAAATGCAATTAGTTGAACTCTAAAGTTTTTTTTGACCCACTTAATTAGGACTTCATATGGTTAAAGTGTACAGTACTGACAAATTTACTGACAAGTATTTATGGTAAACTGAATTGTAATTGTAATGTTGTTTCTATTAAAACGTTGTTTCTATTAAAATGTTGTTTCTATTAATACATTTCAAATGTATTAACTGAATAAAACACTACAGTTGTAATTATTTAACATGCTTTAGTATGTTAGTCAACACATCAAAATAAGTGTACTTCTTTAAAACATGACAAAAATTATTAAAACAACAAAGACATGTTCTGTGTGAATGGCCAGTAAGAACCTAGAGTAAATATGCATAGAGTGACAGGACAAGATCACGGAGATGCTGCCCTGCTCTTTCTCTTAATCAACAGTGCTCTATTTACATTCATTAGTTTATTAAAACATTTGTTTACAGGAGATGCAAGTTATTTTCTACTTTTCACATTTCATGATTTAAAATATTCATTTACAGTAGATACAAGTTATTTTCTACTTTTCGCATGACAGTATATAAAATGTATTTTGTTTGCAAGAGATGATGGTTATTTTCTACTTTTGACACAATATTCATTTATTTTGTTTGCAAAAAAATGAAAGTTATTTAAATTTTTTTTTTTTAGAAAACTTGCTTTTTACAATTAAACTGAAATGTGACTTTTTTTTCATAAGACGTCTTCATTTCAAGCAATCTTTGATTTCAATTGTTCAAAATATTCAGCAAATAACCATAAATAGTTTGTTTCCTTCAATTATTTCAAAATCACAAAGAAAAGAAATCCCACCTTTAATAGTTGAGTAGCTATATTTATAGTACAAACCTTTAATGAACTATGAGGGCAAAAATAAAAATAAATATAGCTGCAAGCAGCGATGGCGGGCCCAAGCCGTTAGTGCTAACGCCACCTCGGTGGCATCAGGAGAACGGTGCACAGTGGGCACATGCATTTACAGTAACCCTCTGG
>NW_015643187.1:345-10250 GCF_001515625.1 Sinocyclocheilus rhinocerous | reverse complement strand
CTATGAGGGCAAAAAAAAAAAATATATATATATATATATATATAAAAAATAATAATAATAATCGTTCAATAATCGTAATCGAGGTATAAAGTGTTAAATTAATCAAGGTTTTGGTTTTAGGCCATATCGCCCGGCCCTATGATGAACAGAATGAATTTAGGCTTTTATCCACATATCATTGGTTCTTGCGTAAGTTCAAAAGTGCTGCGCAACTCACGAAATTGAACCTCATTGGTTCTCACATGTCAAGCAAGCATGCTTAGTTTGCCACAATTGACTTGTGCATTGATTAATGTGAATAAAGGCCTAAATTAAATCTGTTCATCATATTAAGCGATCGAGTTTCTTCTACTGGTTGAACGGATCGTAGTTGATCCGTGATCCGTACAGACCAAGCACCACAGTTTCGGCACACATGTGATCCGCAGATTAATTGCAAAATTTAACCACAATAGAGTGAAAGTTTATCAATTGTATGTTTACACACGCAAGCGATTTTAAACCATTCCAGCAAAAGCAAAGGCGAAAAGGAACTCGATTCGTTACTCGCACGTTGTTTTCTATGTTCGCAGACGCACACACATGAAGCGCGTAACACAGAACTGAACCCTCTTTCGTATCTCCTTCACTCCTTGCCATTGAACACACGCATATACACATAAAATTATGACAAAATACTGATCTCGACAATCATTGTGGTAAATGCAGTCTGTTGTGTCTTAAGTGAATGAGAACAGCAGAGAAAGAAATCGGATGTGTATCATTATATTGGATCCGTGCATCAGGTCTTAAAGGGGCAGCAGCCAAATAACACCTGGTGCTGTCATTATGCTCATCAAACAACAAAACATGTTTTTGACAAAGATGAATCTATATTTAATTTATACTGTGAACACTATGCAGTGTTATTTTACACTTAATTATTACATTTCTGTACCGGAATACTACCGACCTTATTTTATTTGTAACGTTGTTCTGTTGTATTTATCTATGCTTGTAATTTGTGTATTTGTTCCTATTTCTACTGGCTGTTCACTTGTCTCCTTAATAATGTTTGAACTTTCTTAGGCTAAGAGTTTTTGCTGTGGTATAGAAGAAGTACTTAGCTTTGAGTAATGGAAAGCAAAGTTACATTGATTTTTTTTTTTCTTGCTGATCCGAAAAATTCTGATCCGTGGCTCAAAAACCGTAATATGATCCAAACAGTGAGATTTGTGATCCATTGAACCACTAGTCTCTTCAGAAAATTTGGACTATTACCACTAATCATGCGCATTAGTTTTACAAACTCTTTTTGAACTTTTTGAAGCGTCAAAGTGGTAGTTGCATAGACTGTCAATGGAGGGACAGACAAGGGGTAAAAGAACAACAACAACAACAAAAATCAGAGACAGAAACCTATAGCTAATACCTAGAAAACTATAAATCAACACATTATAAAGCACTCAGGACACCTTGGCTATTAAATATGAACAATCCCAGCAGTCTAGCGTGGTCACGGTGAGTTTGTATGGGCAACCACTCTCATTCTCTTCAGAAAAACATAAATGTTGTACATTCATAAAATAGGCCAGATATAAACTAGCATCTAGCATTTAGAAAGGGTTAAGATATGAGTTGCCTTTGAAGTGACACAAAAACAAAAAACGTATAGCAATGCATTGTGGGTAAAGCGTTGGAAAGATTGTTGAGTCTAGTCACCCACCTCCCACATCAGTCGTGGATCCATGCTTTCATCCAAGTCACTCAGCATCCGCTTTTCACCTGCGAACGGACCAAACTTCTCACCCTGTGAAGAAAGAGCGAGTGTGTGTGTGTGTGTGTGTGTGTGACTGGGCTTTGATGTCACATCCAGCAGTTTCTGTGTGCTATCTGAACATGATCAAGGAACGGCTCTGTGGGATCTCTAAGCGTCTATGGGTTGATTCTCCACTCTTAGAGCTTATTATTTAGAGAGATGTCAAGTCGACTCAGACACGTTCAGAACACAGTTTCAAAACATGCGATATATGTTAAAAATGGTCTGAAATCTGTAGATGACATTTCTTTAGGCTTGTGTATGCTTCAGGTGACTTGATCTAATTAAAGGGGTCATATGATGTTGCTGAAAAGAACATTATTTTGTGTATTTGGTGTAATGAAATGTGTTTATGCGGTTCAAGGTTCAAAAAACACATTATTTTCCACATACTGTACATTATTGTTTCTCCTATTGCAGTGTTCTTAATCTTTATAAGTTAGTAGTACTGTTCGGGTTTACAGTGTGGGGGCGTGTTAGAACGAGCCGTTTCAGCTAGACGTGGCTGACTCTTAACTTTTATAAAGAATATCTCTTTGGATTTGAGACTTTAGTCTTTGCAACTTTACAGATCTTCTTTATGCACCAAGAGCTTGTAACACTCCAAAGAGAAAGGAAAACTTGAAATCGCATCATATGACCCCTTTAAGATGCGACCAATTGAAAACTCAAGACAAGCAAAGAAAGTGAAACAGGAGATACCAGGTTGAATCTTGTTAAGAAATAAAGTGATTATATATACACTGTAAAAAAATGTTTTTCAAAATTGTAAATAAAAAAAGATTATTATTGCAGTATGTTTCACAAGATAATGCTATTTCAGTCTTTCTACTTAAAAATGGCAGATTTACTTTATTTCTTTGTAACTAATTGTGAAATTTACTAACAAGTTCTGAGTGATTGATTTGTTTTTTTTGTTTTTTCATATTTTATACATTCCCATACATTATTGAATGTGCAATTTAGTGTATTTCAAATCTTAAAAGCATATAAAAAAAGAACAATGTACTTGTACTAATTGTACTCGTAAATCACACTAACATAATACTGATTAAATTAAATGCCACTTAAGTGTACATAAAGGAAGTACACTTTCATGACTACATTTCTTAACACACTTAAGTACACTTTTAAAAAGTTTTAGGTCTACTTTAAAGTACAATTTAAATCATTATCCCCCAGTTTCACAGACAAGGCTTAATCCTAGTCCCAGCCTAAAATGCAAGTCTGAGCTGTTTCAACTGAAAGATACTTGCACTGATTGATCTTAAAACATGTCAGTGTCTTTGTTTTGTCTCAAAATGCACACCAGTAAAGATTTTTTCTAAGGCACGTTTATAAAAATTACTTACATTTACATTTAGCCATTTAGCAGACACTTTTATCCAAAGCGACTTACAAATGAGGACAATAAAAGCAGTCAAAACTAACAAAAGAGCAACAATATATAAGTGCAAATGACAAGTCGCGGTTAGCCTAACGCAGAACAGGACCGGGCAGTTTGAACAATGTGGTCTGAGAAATTCAGCTTATCATCAATCACAACTCCAAGGTTTCTAGCTGTTTTTGAAGGAGTTATGGTTGATGAGCCTAACTGGATGGTGAAATTTTGATAAAGTGATGGGTTAGTGATGTCCTAATTGAACTATGGCCTAATCCTGGCTGAGTATAAGCCCTGTCTGTGAAACCAGGCCTATGTTTTAATAATATTTTGTCATGTTTTAAGAAAGTACACTTATTTTGATGTGTTGACTAACATACCAAAGCACATGTAAAGTACTTTATAATTTTAACTGTAATGTGTTACTTGATATAACATTTAACATTAATATATTTTACATGTACTAAAATTAGGGCTGCACGATATATCGGTTCAGCATCGATATTGCGATGCGCAGGATGTGCGATGTTCAGTATATTGATCGTTATATTTATACTGATCGTTTTCTTTGCACACACACAGACACCGTGTCTACACCAGACGCGACAGCAGTACAGAGATACCCATTTCAAAAACGCTCTTCGGAAACCTACGGGTGACGTCACGGACACTACATCCATGTTTTTATACAGTCTATGGTCGCGCCGCATCCAGTGTAGTCAGTCACACAGCATCACTGATTATAATGGGTTCTATTGTATTTTGTTGCGCCACTCGCGTCCGGTGTAGACACGGTGAGAGCAACGCAGATGCACGTGGACTCTGAATTCCATTCACTTCCGCTACTATTTGTGCCTGAAATGACACATGCGTGCGAAACTATGTCAAAATGCATGTCTCTGCAAGTATTTACTCACCTACAAAATCACCCCAATCATTGATTATAATTTTTTTTTTCCAAATAGAGCTATTCAAGTCATCTGGTGATTTTTTTTTTTTTTCATATCGCAATATATAAATCGCAGAAAAACAAAATATCGCAATGTGAGTTGCATTTTAGTTCGGGTTGCACGATATTGGAAAAACCAATATCGTGCAACCCTAACTAAAATGCAACTTCATCAGTACAAAGATATTTAACTGCATGACATACAAGTTTCAACAGAAATGACATAAATCATTGTCAGTACATTTGACAGCATACTTAAACCATATTTCAAAGATGATTAAAGTAATTATGAAATGACATACCAATGTAAACATAATTAAGTCCAATTAAGTGGGTCAAAAAGCGCCACTAAGTTCAACTAGTTGCATTTAATATAAATGTTAAATGTTTTCATTTAATTGTAAATAACATGCAATTAAGTGTCTGAAATCATTACATTTAGTTTGCTCTTAAGTACATTCTTTTAAAGTAGCCTATATTATTTTCATAATAAGTACTTTTTTTAAAGATATGCTAAAGTGTACTTATTTTTACAAGGGTATATATTAGCAAATAAGTGCAATTATGCGCAAAAAAAATTAATTATTAAGTGCAAATATTTTAAATTATAATATTTTATGTATTTAGGGTGATGACAATTGCTTAATTTTCTACACATGTTTTACTCTTATTTTTAAAATTGTGTATTTTCTTATGTTGGGGTGAAATATAAGCAGGACATGTGCTTTGTGATATTTCCACTGGTTGCGAAGTCTTTCTGCAGATGCAGACATCTTACAAACAGTTTCTACAGTTAGCCACATTTACAGCCAAATATCATAGTAACTATAGCCTATTTATTGTTTTTGCTAAAAAATTTTTAAAAAAAGTCAATACCGGATCTCTTTCAAACAGAGCAAACTCGTTCTGGTATGTGTTTTATTTTTTAAGACAGTGGAGTACGATAGGAAACTAATATCACGTTCCCACAGTTGTACTGTAATATCTCCAGTAGCTGTATATTGTGGCGGAAATGGTGGTTGGCATGATGAATTTTTGGCGGAAACGATGGTTACCATGGTGATTGTTTGTAAAGGACGTGGCAGCACACGTAAGCACATACACAGAGGAATGCAACTACAACCAGGCGTATATTCTCAATGCTTTCTGTGCAAAGTAAAAACAGTAGGCTAAATAAAAAGAAGCGTCCTGCACTACGCATACTTCATCTTTCATGCTGAGAGTTTGTTTTATATGCACGAACCTTTTTGACTGCTCTGGCAGTGTACAGCCCCATCCCGTCCTGAACTTTAGAGGACTTCAGCACGAATCTGTCCGGCACATACATGCCCAACATCCTCATTACTTCAGAAAACCGCCTTTCTTCAAAACAAAACAGACGAAACGCGCTCGGAAACACAGGTTAGGAGCTGCTTTGATTTTCTCTGCTCGCTGTGTTTGTAAATCTCAGTTCAGTCTGTTCTTCCATGTTACTGTCTGTACAGGAGACTGGTTCTGCGTTCCGATTGGCTGTTGGCCGTACAGCGAACGGGTTTCTGCGCTCTGATTGGTGGAAAGTTTCTGAAACTCCACGTTAGTGGCAGTAACGGAGTTGGTTTCTGCAATCTGATTGGTGGAAAGTTTGTTGCCGTGAGCTACATATTTTACTTTCCCGGGAAAGTTCACCGTATAATTCTAGAAGAACGAAATAAAACTAAAATCACGCATAAATAATAAAAACAAACAAACCAAAAAAAAAATAATCGTGTGGCTAACAATAATGATGTATATTATATCATATCATATTATCTTTTACAAAGTTTTACATAGTTTTTTTTATTTTATTAATATTTTATTTGTTTATTATTATTATTATTATTATTATTATTATTATTATTTTAGATTTGTGGGGGACAAGCAGTTTCTGTGACAAAGGGGGGCCACTAAGGGCCTCTGTTATATTGCCAACTCTTGAGGGGAGTCGGGGGACATCCCATAACAAAACTGCCTCATACCCATTAATGTAAAGATGGTCCATATTTAAACATATAACGGCATTGAATTAAATTAACATTACCATTTTACTGACATGTTTTATTTACATCTGACTTCCAAACAGAGCTAATGCACCTCAGTATGAACATTAGCCTCTAGTCTGTCTGTGTGGTCTCTGTTTTATGTGCACGTTGTGTTTTCTTTAATTGATTTTTAAAGCTATTTGATTTAATGTTTTATAAACAACCTGGCTGTACAATCTGCAGTAAATGGAGGATGGATGGGAATATAATTTGCCGTTAACAATCACAGCAAGTTTAGATGCTGTATAATGGCCCTTCTACTAACCTGGATGTATTAAAAACAGGTTTCTGCTAAGAACGACTGAGGAAAATGGGCATAGCCTACAGATGCACAGGGCTTTTAAGGCCAAGGGCCATTAGACTAAAACCAATGTCTGTGGGTATTGTGCGATCCCTTAGTACATTTTATACGGTTTGTACAATTGTGAATTGTGCAGGTATACAGGACAGTTATATCCAGATCCACCACAGTACATTAGTACAGTACATTAAAGTAGTTCAACCTTCTGCATGATCTGTTATGAGGAACAGTGGTGTTTGGTGTTATTAACATTGAACCTGCTTAAACATTTTCAAAACATCTCTTTGTGGTTGACTGAAGAAGTGAAGGCTGGCATACACTGCACAACTATTAATATTTGAACAAATGTTTAAAACACTAAAACACTTGCTGACTTTGTAAATGGTTACAGAGGAAAACTAAATGACTGAAGACCTTCACTCATTCAGTCGCTCTGAGCACAACAAACTCATACAGAAACGTGTGTCTTGTTGAAAACAATAAGGTCACGCTTTATTTTAAGGTCCAATTCTCGCTATTAACAAACCATTAACTATGACTTTTGCCTCAATAAACCCCTATGTTGCTGCTTATTAATAGTTAGTAAGGTAGTTGTTAAGTTTAGGTATTGGGTCGAGTTAGGGATGTAGAATATGGTCATGCAGAATATGTGCCAATAAACAGCCAATATGTAAATAATAGGCATTCTAATAAGCAACAGTGAGAATTGGTCCCTATACTAAAGTGTTACCAACAATAAATGTTCTAAACATGTTTAATCTCCTCCAGCTGGACAGAATCATAGATTGCGTCCAAAATCTGAAAAATACAGCCTCTGCAGGCAGCACATAGATGTAGGAAGATAACAAGGCACATCCGAATCTAATGATCATGTCGCATCCAGTCTACTGAAGTATTGATGATTTCCCTCAATCATCTGAGGGAATTCCCTCATTCAATTCCATAATTGAACTAAAAAGTAAAGATGGCGTCTGAAAGTTGCAGTTGGTGGTCAGTTTTCATGTAAATGTACGTTTTTACTTTATTTAATTTATAATTTAATTTTTTATGTCATTTCTAGTGGAAAATTAGTGCTGTAGGAATGAAATATTTGCTTTGTTGCTCTGTTTAGTTGTAGATCATTAAACTATTATGCTTCCTCAGAAAGCCAATCCGAAATCAGTTTTGGGAGCTACCATCCTGTGCATCTTATAGACTATAACAAGCCTTCAGATTTTAACAGCCTATAGTCTGAAGCTAATATCTGTGCCCATCATACACAACATGATTTTCTATGAAATCTGTCAACTCCAACTGCCCTGACTCCTCCAGACCGCAAATCATGGGGAAAAGTCAATGTAGTAAATAGAGTTTATGTAGTAAATGTAGTTTATTTCATTAAAGCCCTAAACACACTGCACGATTTTCAGCTGTCCCGGCCGAAAGATTGGCATCGTGAAACAATCGTGTCGATTTCTGTGATTGTGGCTCCTAATCGGTGGTCCTGTGTCTTACAGGGAGAGAGGTCAAGTCAAGTCACCTTTATTTATATAGCGCTTTTAACAATACAAATTGTGTCAAAGCAGCTTTACAGTATTAAATAGGAAAATAGTGTGTCAATAATGCAAAAGGACAATAGTAAACACTGAAAAAAGGCAGTTCATCATTGAATTCAGTGATGTCATCATCCAGCTCAGTTCAGTTTAAATAGTATCTGTGCAATCAAGTCGACAATATCGCTGGAAAATAAGTGTCCCCAACTAAGCAAGCCAGAGGCGACAGCGGCAAGGAACCAAAACTCCATCGGTGACAGAATGGAGAAAAAAAACCTTGGGAGAAACCAGGCTCAGTCGTTCTCCTCAGATTGCAAAGTTAGATTGTGCGGAGGACTCATCTGGGTTCTGTGGTCTTGTCCCGATGGCCGTCTAGGTGATGAGGTCTTCACTGGGGATCTGTCTCTGGGGCTCATCTAGTTGTTCTGGTCTCCGCTGACATTCAGGGCTGTCGAGGTCATCTCTAGGTCCTGATCCACCATCTGGGCTGCATACGTACTGGATCCGGGTGACTGCAGTGACCATCTGATCTGGATACAGACTGGATCTGGTGGCTAGAAACAGACTAATATTAGCGTAGATGCCATTCTTCTAACGATGTAGCAAGTACATCGGGTGTTATGGGAAGTGTTCCCGGTTCCGGTTGACCTAATTAATGCAGCCTAAAAATCCTTTCCAGCTGGAGTTTGTTTATTAAGCGTGCAGAACAACCACCCAATAAAGCATTACAATAATCTAACCTTGAGGTCATAAACGCATGGATTAACATTTCTGCATTTGACATTGAGAGAATAGGTCGTAATTTAGATATATTTTTGAGATGGAAAAATGCAGTTTTACAAATGCTAGAAACGTGGCTTTCTAACGAAAGATTGCTATCAAATAGCACACCTAGGTTCCTAACTGATGACGGAGAATTGACAGAGCAGCCATCAAGTCTTAGGGAGTGTTCTAGGTTATTATATGCAGAGTTTTTAGGTCCTATAGTTAACACCTCTGTTTTTTCAGAATTTAGCAGTAAGAAATTACTCGTCATCCAGTTTTTTTCGACTATGCATTTTGTTAGTTTTTCAAATTGGTATGTTTTGCCGGGCCGCGATGAATATAGAGCTGAGTATCATCAGCATAACAGTGAAAGCTAACACCGTGTTTCCTGATGATATCTCCCAAGGGTAACATGTAAAGCGTGAAGAGTAATGGCCCTAGTACTGAGCCTTGAGGTACTCCATACTGCACTTGTGATCGATATGATACCTCTTCATTCACTGCTACGAATTGATGGCGGTCAGATAAGTATGATTTGAACCATGCTAATGCACTTCGATTAATGCCAACAAAGTTTTCTAGTCTATTCAAAAGAATGTTGTGGTTGATAGTGTCGAACGCAGCGCTAAGATCTAATAGCACTAATAGAGAGATACAACCACGCTCAGATGATAAGAGCAGGTCATTTGTAACTCTAATGAGAGCAGTCTCAGTACTATGATACGGTCTAAATCCTGACTGGAAATCCTCACAGATACCATTTTTCTTTAAGAAGGAATATAATTGTGAGGATACTACCTTTTCTAGTATCTTGGACAGAAAAGGGAGACTCGAGATCGGTCTGCAATTAACTAGTTCTTTGGGGTCAATTTGTGTTTTTTTAATGAGAGGCTTAATAACAGTTTTTTTTAAAATAAGTGACGTGACATGTGGCCAAGTTTGGTGACCCATACTCGGAATTAGTGCACTGCATTTATCCCATGCAAAGTGCACACAGTGAACAGTGGGCAGCCACCTCAGTCGTGGTATTGAAGGTGGGAGAGAGCGCTGTACATTCACTCACCCCGCCTACAATCCCTGCCGGTACGAGACTCGAACCCGCAACCTTTGGGTTACGAGTCT
>NW_015643187.1:0-172 GCF_001515625.1 Sinocyclocheilus rhinocerous | reverse complement strand
GCTTAGATGGAATAGGGTCTAACATACATGTTGTTGGTTTAGATGATTTAACAAATTTATACAATTCTTCCTCTCCTATAATAAAGAATGAGTGGAATTGTTCCTCGGGGGATCTATAGCGCAGATATATCTGATGCGATACTGTAGCTGACGGCTGCATGGTTACGATTTT
>NW_015643186.1:227335-227455 GCF_001515625.1 Sinocyclocheilus rhinocerous | reverse complement strand
AGCCTTCGACTGCTCAGGTAATGTGGTCGGTATGACCGAGAGCCACTGAAAAACTACAGAAATGCAAAACTACTTCACTTTAGCATTACTGGCCACGAGTACTAAGGAGAGATCACACAT
>NW_015643186.1:225496-227213 GCF_001515625.1 Sinocyclocheilus rhinocerous | reverse complement strand
ACATCAGCTGCTCAAAAAATGTGTCAGTGAGACGAACGGAGCGCGAGCGCAATCCTGAGACAGTCACAGGCGGGAAATAGTGGAGCGCGTGAAGGAGAGATGCGAGGCACGAACACTGTTCAAGATCTCCATTAATTCATTCGTGCTTGTAGTAATATGTAAATTAATGTGCATTGAATCGCTATAGAAATCGCGATTCATTCGATTCTTAGCGTTTTAAATCGATTACTGTCCGAAATCGGCGATTCACGATTCAAAAATCATGTTTCAAGATCGATGCATATGCATCGTCAGGGTTTGTAACCGATGCATCGAGAAAACGAGTGAATCGTTACACCCCTAGTATTGAGGCAAGGACCACGGACATGGATTAGGCCATGATCCTGGATTCTTGCTGAACCAAAATCAGAGCGTAACAATTGCTGCGTCTCACTGTGTTCTGCTCACAGCGAAGGAGAAAATGCTCTATGGTGCGACTAAATGGTGCTGAATATTGTATAACACCTAGTCCTATCATGCAAACTAAAATGACACATCATATCCTTTTATATACACTGAAAGTGTAGAAATAATAATCACTCAGAAATTGCTCGCAAATTTCTGTTAATTTCAAAGAATGGCAAGTAGCACTTTGAATTAAACCCAAAACCTTTGATGTAGAAAGAATGAAATAGTATTTTCTTTGAAAATGAACTTTGAAAAGTAATTAATGTACTGTTTTAAAATAACATTAACAACTACAGAAGCACCAAAAGCACAGCAGAAATAAACATTTACTTGATTTGTACCTGTGAGGACGTGAGCAAACGCCCCTCGAGCAGGTTTGTCACATTCAGCTCACGTCAATTCAGTCCCTAAACTACAGCTATTAAACACACACACACACGCACACGCACGCACACACACACACACAAACACACACAACCTGACAGCTCAGACAGACAGGTGGATCAGTCCATGAAATCACAATTATACCAGGGCAAAAATGGGAAATTGGTAGCAGCAGTGTGTGTGTGTGTGTGTGTGAGAGAGAGCGAGAGAGAGTGTGTGTGTGTGTGTGTGTGTGTGTGAGTGGTGACTATTGCCCTGCAGGTTACAACACCTAGTTTGACAGGTAATTACAACACCTGTTTGTTTCTCTCTCTCCTCTTCAACACACACACCACACACAGATGTCCTACAGTCAGAAAACACTGTTGTGCACTTAATTAGCATTCATTTATTCAAATGAATGTCTGTTCATGTTTATCTAACAGTGTGTGTGCCGGGGGTAAATGTCCATGCGGAGGGTAAATGTCAGATAAAGGAAGGTGACCTTTCTGTACACAACACCTGAGGGACACACTGTGTGTGTGTGTGTGTGTGTGTGTGTTGTCGTAAGATCAACACACACACGCATACACACCTACACACACTGACCAACCCGTTTTAATGATGCTGATTCTGTTTTTATGACCACATTATTATTGTCTGTAATATAATGCAGAACAAAACACGTGTTTGACTGATGAGAAAAACAACAAACCTCTGTAAACTCATCAATATTCATCATAAGCGCTCATAATTATTCATTACTACGGTAATTATCATATCAGCACAACTGTCAGGAAAGAGCAACACGAGCAAATACCAGCGAATCTGCCTCAAAGCCAAATGATTATTTATACGTCTGTGTGTGTGTGTGTGTGTGAGAGAGTGTGTGTGTGAGAGTGTGTGA
>NW_015643186.1:224534-225345 GCF_001515625.1 Sinocyclocheilus rhinocerous | reverse complement strand
TGAGTGAGTGAGTGTGTGTGTGTGTGTGTGTGTGTCAAAGAGCAGATTGCATAAAGCACTTACCCAGAAAGAGCAGCTATAATCCAGAAAGACAGAGAATTACAAAGAGAGTGTTAGAACAGAAAACAAGAGAGAAAAAAGGAAAGAAAGAAGAAAAAAACAAGCAAAAACAAACAAACAAATGTTTTAAAGTAAGAGAGTAAACATGAATGCAAGCATGCAACAAAGAGATGAACCATACTGTGTGCAAATAAATAAAATACAACTAAGTGTATAATCAAAAGTTGTGTCACACAAGACAAACGGCAGACAACAGAAATGTAATTGTTTGATCAAAATGATTGCTCGGGATAATTTAGTGTCTGATATTGGTAGGAACATGTCACAGCGTCTCTACTAAACTCCACAACCTTGGTGTCACATATCCAGCCAAAATCTACAGTATTTCCCAAACTACAAATAAGCACAAATTCATCCGTCATCTAGAACAATCTAGTCAAGTTAGACAGATGAACACAGATGGGTTCCTCAGAAAACATGAACAAAACTACACTAGACTACATTAAA
The DNA here is from genome assembly GCF_001515625.1 of Sinocyclocheilus rhinocerous. Classification (NCBI taxonomy): domain Eukaryota; kingdom Metazoa; phylum Chordata; class Actinopteri; order Cypriniformes; family Cyprinidae; genus Sinocyclocheilus; species Sinocyclocheilus rhinocerous. The sequence goes on along the minus strand of NW_015643186.1, from coordinate 224,778 downwards.
ACAGACTCTGTGTGTGTGTGTGTGTGTGTGTGTGTGTGAGTGTGTGTGTGAGTGTGTGAGTGAGTGTGAGTATGAGTGAGTGTGTGTGTGTGAGTGTGTGTGTGTGTGTGTGTGAGTGTGTGAGTGTGTGTGAGTGTGAGTGTGTGTGTGTGTGTGTGTGAGTGTGTGAGTGTGTGTGAGTGTGAGTGAGTGTGTGTGAGTGTGTGTGTGAGAGAGAGTGTGAGTGTGTGTGAGTGAGTGAGTA
>NW_015643186.1:219792-224269 GCF_001515625.1 Sinocyclocheilus rhinocerous | reverse complement strand
ATGAGTGAGTGTGTGTGTGTGAGTGAGTGTGTGTGAGTGAGTGAGTGAGTGTGTGAGTGAGTGAGGTGGTCTCGATGTCCATGAATCCCGTTAAACAGATTTTTCTCAGCAGTGAGAGATAAAGCTGGATTATCATGGGCTGTGACCTCCGACCCCTCTCTCTTTCTCTCTTTAAGGGGGTTTTCCTCAATCTTCTCAACTCAGATTCAGTTAAAGTGGATTGAAAGTTATTCACTCTGTCCCTCACATCTGCTTTTGATCCACTTTAGATCTCAGTCACACCGTGAATGAAATACTGTGTTATTGTGAGAGTGTATTTCTGTAGCTCAAGATGACCGATAAAATACCTTGAATGCAGTGTTAGACACTTTGGATGAACGTCCTTGCAAATGCATACATGTAAATGTATGTTTCAGTGGTAATGGTGTGGTGGTTGCTTTGGAGTGTGTGTGTGTTTGTGTGAGTGAGTGTGAGTGTGTGTGAATGGACGCCTGTAGCTGCGTGAGTGTTTGTTTTGGAGAGCTCGTCAAGCTTGTTAGCGTAATTAAACCGAGAGCCACTGGAACGCAGCCTAATTATCACATCTTCAGCCAATCACATGCCCCATTACCTCTCATCCAATCAGCTGCCAGATGGGAGGAGCCTGAGAGCCAATCATGTTTGAATTAATGATGAGTGATGGAATGATGTGCAATCAATTAATCAGTGATCAATAAATTTACTTCCTCTCAGAGAGTCGGGCTTTACTAAAACTATGAAAACATTTTTGCTAATTGAAATAAAACAGAAACAAATATAAATATTTGATGAAAAGCTGAATAAAATTAGAAATGTTGCCTTGGCAAATAACAGAAGTAAGTTTAAGTTGAAGCAGAAAAGTTACTAACTGGAAATAAATAACAACTAAAATTGTAATAAAAATTCATATAAATAGTAATGTTTAAAAAGAATAAAAATGACAAAGCACATACAAAATAAATTAGAGGTTAAATGAAAACTGAAAATATAAAAACAAACTGTAATAAAAAAAAAAACTAAACCTTTAATAAAATTGAAAAAGAACAGAAACTAACAAAAATGACAAAAGCACATAATAAAAGTATTAAAAATTAAACTAGAATTAAAATAAACTTAACAAAAATTTTAAGCAAAACTTAAATAAAATGTATTAAACCTTAATTATAATATTCAAAAAGAACAAAAACTAATAAAAATGGCAAAAGCACATAACATAATTATTAAAAATGAAAGTAAATAAAAACTGAAACTGAAAAATGTTAAAATTAAAAGATAAAACTATTATTAATATTAATAAAAACAATAATAGTATTTAAATTATACTAAGCACTGCAGAGAGTTGGTTTGATTTATTTATTGGTTGATTTTTCCTTACACATTTATTTGTATCTCTCTCTCTGTGTGTGTGTGTGTGTGTGTGTGTGTGTGTGTGAACTGCTGGATCTTCTTCAAGTTCTCTCGTTCTGTCATTCTCACTCTGTAATTAGCGATGAGTTGATTAGAGGTGTGTGTGTGTGCGTGTGTGTGTGTGTGTGTGTGTGTGTGTGTGTGATGAATATGTCACTCGATCACTTTTTTTGGCTCTGAACTGCCTCCTGGGTATCATTGTGTTTTCACTGGAAACAATGGAGTAGAGACGGACAGACAGAAAGCTGGGACGTTTCCCGCTCCTCCCTCGGTCTTCCTCTTCTTTGTGTAAAGCGGCAGCAGTCGCTGAACTCGCTGTCGTTTTAATCATGACCGATGAAATGGAAAGAGCTGGAAGGTTTTATAGGTTCAGATGTTAAACTGGGCGTTGATTGCGAGCGCTCTGTTTTCACAGCATTAGCGTTCCTCCACCAGACGCCTGTGCGGTAATTTAGAGCAAAAACTCATCATAAATACATTACATTGCATTAAATATGTCTGAAATCAAAGCCTCAGTAATGCTGCATTCACGCCGTGTCACATTCACCATAATTATGAGTTTCCGACTTGTGAAAACTGTTCACGTCTTTGTCTTGTAATTACAAGTTGAATTTTATGAAAGAACGCTGTATTGTCACATCAAAACTACTTCCGCAGTTGATTTATGAAGCTCTGATCATGTGACCACCTCATGTCTTTGATTAGGATTATGATGTCTGGTTAATGTGTGTATGTATATTTGTGAGTGTTTTACTGTCGTCCAAACTAAACCGCACAGGAGTTTCTCATCTGATGATGATCTACAGCTGCTGTAAACCTGTCTATCTCTGTCTGTCTCTGTCACAGAGGTGCTGATGAACACAAAGCTAGAAACATCTGATCTCAGATGGACCAGCTACCCCAGCAGTGACCCTGAGGTGAGACACACACACACACTCACACACACACACACCTACATGAACTCACGTGACTGTCAAAAGAACATTCCAGGTTAACATCCTCATGAATCACCACTAGCTGTGTTTATATGCACATCAGTATTTTGTAATAGTTTGATCAGCTTTTGATCTGATAAACTCAGAATTAGTGAGATATAAACTCAGAATTAGTGAGATACGAACTCAGAATTAGTGAGATACGAACTCAGAATTAGTGAGATACGAACTCAGAATGAGTGAGATACGAACTCAGAATTAGTGAGATATGAACTCAGAATGAGTGAGATATAAACTCAGAATTAGTGAGTTTCTGAGTGAGATATAAACTCAGAATTAGTGAGATAAAAACTCAGAATTAGTGAGATATAAACTCAGAATGAGTGAGATACGAACTCAGAATTAGTGAGATACGAACTCAGAATGAGTGAGATACGAACTCAGAATTAGTGAGATATAAACTCAGAATTAGTGAGATACGAACTCAGAATTAGTGAGATACGAACTCAGAATTAGTGACACAAACTCAGAATTAGTGAGAAGAAAAGTCTGAATTGTGAGATGAAAAAGTCACAGTTTCTATTTTATATTTTTATTCCGAGGCAGAAATGGGCTTCCATGCAAACACCACAATCCAATTAGCTTAAAACAATGTTCAGATTCCCAGTCCTGGAATAAGCTTGTTTTAATGGGAAATCAGTTGCATATGTGATTGTCCAGACTGCAGGGCCTTATGGGTGCTAACAGATACTGAGCTGTAGGTTAGGTGTTTAGGATCATAAAGAGACAACCATGCTGATTATTTCATACAATTATTAAAGGAAATTAACATTAACTAGTGTTTTTGTTATAATGATTGTCTGCTGCTTTCCATTTGGTGTTGCTGGGTATTTTTGAGGGTGGAAAGTGTTCAAGTCCTAATTAAATTACTGTGTAAAGTAGTATTTAAACTAATTACTGAGCACTAAACCAACGGCAGCATCTGGAATCTCTTGGGAAATAACAGCAGGAAATAAAACACACAACAGCCACAAATTCAGGAATATTCCCATACCTGCACACATATGTGTCCCTGCAGCACAAAAGCAGTGTTAAGCTGCTGGGGTATATTTGTAGCAATAGCCAACAATACATTGTATGGGTCAAAATTATACATTTTTCTTTTATGCCAAAAATCATGTTCCATGAAGATATTTTGTATATTTCCTACCGTAAATATATCAAAACTTAATTTTTGATTAGTAATATGCATTGCTAAGAACTTCATTTGGACAACTTTAAAGATGATTTTCTCAATATTTAGATTTTTTTGCACCCTCAGATTCCAGATTTTCAAATAGTTGTATCTCAGCCAAATATTGTCCTATCCTAACAAACCATACATTAATGGAAAGATTATTCATTCAGCTTTCAGCTGATGTATAAATCTAAATTTCACAAAATTGACCCTTATGATTGGTTTTGTGCTCCAGGGTCTCATATAAACACTGTAATCAGAAGAAGGCTGGAACTGGATTATCCAGCAGAGCTGATGTGCATGTAAACTCAGACACTGTTTACATATTGATGACATCAAGTGATTATATTCTGGGGAAAGATGGTGATCTTAAAATCATGTGCAGTAGGACGGAGTCAGTCTGTCGTTAAGTTCTGTGTTTCACATGATGTTGATGAGCACCGGAGATAACTCCATGCTGTGAGGTCAGAAGCTGTTTTAATGCTCATTGATGACGCTGATGTTTCTCAGTGGGAGGAGATGAGCGGTTTGGATGAGGAGGGCAACAGCGTCCGCACCTTTCAGATCTGCCCCGTGGACACGTCAGTGAGTCACTGGCTGCGCACGCGCTTCATCCCGCGGCGCGGAGCGACTCAGGTGTATGTGGAGATCCGCTTCACACATTAACCCAACCCGAAAGTATTTCGGGACCCGTCGGGCTCGGGTCAGGTAGCAGACCTCTCACACTCACACACACACACGCACACTCACTCACAGAGACACACACACACTCACTCACTCACAGAGACTCACACACACATACACTCACTCACAGACACACACACACTCACTCACTCAGAGACACACACACACACTCACAGAGACTCACACACACACACAC
>NW_015643186.1:216206-219734 GCF_001515625.1 Sinocyclocheilus rhinocerous | reverse complement strand
ATCACACACACACACACACAGAGACACACACAGAGACACACACATACAGAGACACACACAGAGACACACACACCCACACACACACACACACACACACACACACACACTCACAGAGACACACTCACACACACACACACACACACACACACACTCACAGAGACACACACTCTCTCTTACACACACACACATGTTTTTCCTGTAAAAGCATCAGGATTTCATTTATGGTTGAATTCTTAAGGTCCAAATCTCTCGCTCTCCTCTCGTCCTGCAGGTGGATACGGTCGCGGCTGACTTTCTGTTGCGTCGCGGCGGAGAGAGGAAGTCTAACGTGAAGACAGTGCGCGTGGGTCCGCTGTCGAAGAAGGGCTTCTACCTGGCGTTCCAGGCTCAGGGCGCGTGTATGGCCCTGCTCTCCGTCCGCGTCTTCTTCAAGAAGTGCCCCGCCGTCACCCGCGCCTTCTCCTCCTTCCCCGAGACGCTCCCTCACTCGCTGGTGCAGCAGGCCGAGGGCGTGTGCGTCACAAACTCCGCCCCCACGGGCCAAGCCCCGCCCACCATGTTCTGTGGGGAGGACGGCCAGTGGGTGGGGCCTCCGTCCTCCACCTGTGAGTGTAAACCGGGGTTCGAGCTGGTGGACTCCGACCACTGCAGGGGTGAGTAAACCTTCACAGGAAACAGCAGGAAGTGACATCAGCGGTGCAGGCGGAGCTTGTGCTCTTGTCATGTTTGTGTCCGATGCACATCAAGTGCTCCTTGAGCGTTTTTTAATGATTTTTCTCTGTTTAGTTGTTGTTTTTTGGCAGAGGCGGACAGTAGTGAAGTATTTTTACTCCGCTGTAAAAGTACTTTTCAAGTGTCTGTACTTTATCAGTGTTTTTCTTTAGAAAACTTTACTTCACAACATTCCAAAGAATAATATTGTACTTTTTACGTTTCATATTAAATATCGTTTAATACTTAATTACATTAGAAATCTAGTACTTTCTTATTTATACTCAAGTAAAACTCAAGTTTTACTTTCTTTTTTTTTTACAATTTTTAATGTTCTTAAGTGTTAAAGGTAAAAAAACAAACTTTTATTTATGAAATGTAGTGCAGTAAAAAGGAAGCCATTATGCTTTGGAATGTAGCAAAGTAAAAGTTTTCCAAAGAATAACACTGTGATAAACTACAGATAAGCTACTTTTTAAATTTACTTGAGTAAAGTAAAAATACTTTCACTACTGTCCGCCTCTGTTTTTTTGGTCACTTTTCTCTATTTACGTATAAACATGCACAGAAACTGAACATTTGATAAAATGATGCAGTGATATTTAACAGCAAATCTTGAAATAAATCACAAAATGTCCTTTAATTTAATATTTGTCCTAACATCTGATCAAACGTCGGATTTTCGTGTTTTATTGAATTCGTTGAACTGATCTGAAACACCCTCGTCTAGTAGTCGTTCATTTTAAACATTACTCGACTAATCGCACGTTTATTAATAAACCATTTAAATCATTGTAATGATCCTTTAACTGCATACATAGCCTAATAAGCGCCCAAGCGCAAACACAAAGCTTGCCACAGCGCACCGCAGAAGCTATGATTATGAATGAATCAGGGAAAAACAGTAAGGAGGCTGCATTAACATTTTAATAATTCACTGATAAACTAGTGCTTTCTTTGTTTTCGGTTTAAGAGACGAAGTCTGCGACACCGACTCTTTGAGATACTGTTATAATTTTTGGGCCTATAAATGCATGCATAGATACACAAGAAAAGTTACATTTCAAATGTATTTTTTGTTCTCAATCCTACTTCTTTAGATGTTTCTATGCGTGCATGTGCTCAATGAGCTCTTGGTTGATTTTACTGATCCGAACGATTGGTTAAGAGGAAGTGCAGCGAAACAGAAAGAGTGAATGAAGCTGCTTGGACGGATCAGGTCCTGGTGTTAATTGTGTGTGTGTCACGTTCTAAACGAGCCGTGTGTCCTGCAGCACATGTAGCAGCGCTGCCTCTGTTTCTCTCTCTGTCCTGATGAGAAAAGCAAGCCGTCTGGATCCAGCGTCGCTCTCATTTAGCTGCGTTCGATCTGAAGCAGCTGTGTTTGTACTCGGCGCTCTCTCTCTCTCTCGCTGTGTGTGTGATGGTTAATAGAGCTTGATGAAATGCTCTTTTAATGAGCAGGAATTGGTCTGTGGGTGTGGCTGAGGATTATGGGTAATGCGATCCGTCTCTCTCTGCTTCTTTCTTCTTCTCTCCAGGGGAACATGTTCTTCTGTGAGTGTAATTAGATCGACTACAGATGACGAGAATCACGCTGATCGATATCTCATCGCTGTCATTAATCGCTTCTTTATTACGGCTCTACTGATGGGTGAAGTTAATTACTGGACTTTCTGTTGAGGAATGTGTAACAATTAGAGGAACAGTCTAAACACACAAACACAGCTGTGAGCGCCAAAACATGAACAAACCTTACAGCACTGCTCGTTTATGAATCACAAATTAATAATTCATTTATTTTGTATCTTCTGTCACATTTAACTCACTTCTGCAGACCTCAAACTTTAACTAAACGTACACACTCACACTCACACACACACGCACACGCTCGCACTCACACACACACACACGCTCGCACTCACATACGCACACACACTCTCTCACACACACACACTCACTCACACACACGCTCACTCACTCGCTCACTCACTCGCTCGCTCACTCACTCACTCACTCACTCGCTCGCTCGCTCACACTCGTGAGAGAGAGTGAGTGTGTGTGTGAGAGTGAGTGAGTGAGTGTGTGAGTGTGTTTATGAGTGAGAGTGAGAGTGAGTGAGTGAGAGTGTTTATGAGTGAGAGTGAGAGTGTGAGTGTGTGAGAGTGTTTATGAGTGAGAGTGAGTGAGTGAGAGAGTGTTTATGAGTGAGAGTGAGTGTGAGAGTGTTTATGAGTGAGAGTGAGAGAGTGAGAGTATTTATGACTGAGAGTTAGTGAGTGAGTGAGAGTGTTTATGAGTGAGAGTGTGAGTGTGTGAGTGAGTGTGAGTGTGTGAGAGTGTTTATGAGTGAGAGTGAGAGAGTGAGTGAGAGTGTTTATGAGTGAGAGTGAGTGAAAGTGTTTATGAGTGAGAGTGAGTGTGAGTGTGTGAGAGTGAGAGTGTTTATGAGTGAGAGTGGGTGTGTGAGTGAGTGAGTGTGTGAGTGTTTATGAGTGAGAGTGAGAGAGTGAGAGAGTGTTTATGAGTGAGAGTGAGTGTGAGAGTGTTTATGAGTGAGAGGAGTGAGAGTGAGAGTGAGTGAGTGAGAGTGTTTATGAGTGAGTGAGTGTGTGAGTGAGTGAGTGTGTGAGAGTATTTATGAGTGAGAGTCAGTGAGAGTGAGAGTGTGAGTGAGTGAGTGTGTGAGAGTGAGTGTTTATGAGTGAGAGTGAGAGTGAGTGAGTGAGAGTGTTTATGAGTGAGTGAGTGAGTGAGTGAGAGAGAGTGTTTATGAGTGAGTGAGTGAGTGAGTGAGAGAGAGTGTTTATGAGTGAG
>NW_015643186.1:212886-213589 GCF_001515625.1 Sinocyclocheilus rhinocerous | reverse complement strand
GAGTGAGAGTGAGAGTGAGTGAGTGAGTGAGTGAGTGAGTGTGTGTGTGTGTGTGTGTGTGTTTGACGCCCCGTCTGACTCTATTATTTGAGTACAACAGGCGGGTCATTGAGGGCCTGAGACCAGATTGAGTGTGTTTAACCAACACCACCCCCAAACGCACACACACACACTGTTACACATGCACACACTTCTTACACAAATACACACGTGTTTAGTGTGAAAGCCAGGCGTCATTGTTAATTTAGAGTTATTCTCTAAATTAGAGCTTAATAAAAGACCTATACAGACATAATAAATTCAGACATCATTTAACTAAAATTAAAATAAATAACATGTGTGTGTGTGTGTGTGTGAGTGAGAGAGAGTGTTTATGAGTGAGTGAGTGAGCAAGAGAGAGTGTTTATGAGTGTGTGTGAGTGTGTGACAGTGTTTATGAGTGAGTGAGTGAGTGTGTGAGAGAGAGTGTGTGTGAGAGTGTTTATGAGTGAGTGAGTTAGTGAGTGTGTGAGTGTGTGTGTGAGTGAGTGAGTGTGTGAGAGTGTTTATGAGTGAGAGTGAGTGAGTGAGTGAGTGTGTGAGAGTGTTTGTGAGTGAGTGAGTGAGTGTATGAGTGAGAGTGAGTGAGTGAATGAGAGTGTTTATGAGTGAGAGTGTGAGTGAGAGTGAGTGAGTGAGTGTGTGAGAGTGAGTGAGTGAGTGT
>NW_015643186.1:211058-212187 GCF_001515625.1 Sinocyclocheilus rhinocerous | reverse complement strand
AGCGCAGACACTGACAAGATACACGATACAGAACGAGACCAAACGCGATATCAGCACGTCTCCACACAGTAAACAAAACAAGTGTTTCCTAGCAATGACAGCTGCACTAAACACTAATGAGACAAGCACATACACTTACGAGCTGCTTTTAACTTCCGCTGATAAAGACTGCTTCTCTCAAAGACTATTGCTTTACACTGTTTTCTGCTGTTTTTAAATTTTAAAAAATGTAATGTTCACAAAAAAGTTTTTGTTTTCATTGTTTTTGATCGATAGAATTGTATTTTTGAAATAAGGTTGTGACAGCAACAACACTGAAGTTTCGCTGCCTTTATTGACGTGTTTATTAACGTATCTTGTCTCGTTTCTTCTTGCTGTGTTTTGTGTTTAATGTAAATGCTTTGAGAAAGCAACTTTTAAATGTGCTATAAAAATAATTATTATTGATTGATTGATGTTTTAAAAATATGATGTTAATGTGATCCATTGCATTGCCATTTTAGTATCAGTGAGATACTATAACAGTTCTTATTAATATTTTGAATTTGTTTAAATTTTTTATATATTCTGTTTTAAGTTAAAGTTGTAGTTAAAGTTTAAGTCTGTTTTTAGTTCTCCTTTTTTAATGTCTATTTTTTTTATCATTTTTTATTTCAGTTTTAGTTATTTTAGAATATCAAGTTAATGAAAATAAGAAATGTTGCTTTGGCAGCTAGCTGAAATAATATAAGTTACATATATACTGTTTTATTTCAAATGTCGAATGATTTTTATTCACATTTACATTTAGTCATTTAGAAGACGCTTTTATCCAAAGCGACTTACAAATGCAAGTGCAAAGAGCAATGATATGCAAGTGCTATAACAAGTCTCGGTTAGCTTAACGCAGTACACGTAGCAAGGTTTTTTTTTTTTATTATATAATAAATAAAAAGAAAACAAATAGATAGAATACAAAAAGATTAGAGAAGCAAGTGTTATTTTATTTTATTTTTAAAGAAAACAAGCAGAAAATGAATAGAGTGCAAGTCTAAAAGGGACAAGTTTTTTTAAAATAAAGAATAGAATTAGAATAGAGTGTGCTAGAGTTAGAGTTTCAAATAAAGAGGGAACAAATGTGTTTTTAGCC
>NW_015643186.1:209747-209959 GCF_001515625.1 Sinocyclocheilus rhinocerous | reverse complement strand
GAAAAATGAATAAACAGCTTGAATATTCGATTTCTACACGTGGGCGGGAATTAAATGCTTCTTTCTGCTGATTGGTCAGCCGACGATCCATCATCAGTATCATCAGTTCTTCTGCAGTATCACGCAGCAGAATAATAGTCCTCCGCTGCTGCAGTTGTTAACCCATTTAACCCATTTTATCAATTTCATATTTTTCTCATCAAACAGACTAA
>NW_015643186.1:203633-209552 GCF_001515625.1 Sinocyclocheilus rhinocerous | reverse complement strand
TTTTTCAAAGGCATGACATTTTGTAGTTATTTTGAACGTAACGTTACACAATTAAAAATATAAATTTTACCATACGACTATAAATTACAGAGTATTAAGTTATTTCCCCTCGATGGGGAAAAAATCCAAGTGAACATCAATCAGTACTCAATATTAATGTAAACTGCTTTAAATATGACTGCTGCTGCACTTCTGCGCTTGACTGTAGTCGCGTCTGTCTGCTTATTGAGTTTATTTAACCCATCACAATTTATTGGAACTGTGAACTAGAGTGACTACTCACCTTAATGTTGTTCTAAAGGCTTATTACTTAATAACACAAAAATGTCTTGCTCGCACTTGCCAATTTAATGGCTGAGAATGGTGACTTTAGTTTTTTGTTTGTTTGTTTGTTTTTGGAAGCGGATGCATATCTGTCGTAAAATAATCCTATGCATCTCGTGGCGTTGAAGCCTCCAAGCATAACTAGTGGAGTACCATCCTCAGGAAAGTTTGAGAGCAGCACATCTAATTCATCCAAGAATTATGGATTTAATTTTGGGTATCTATAACGACACTGATTGTTCATTTTAATGATGATTAACTGTGAACATCGTAGTAGAAGACCGCTGTTTTAGACGGGTAGTTAGGCTCGTTAATGAGCTTGTGTGTTTTGTGTGTGTTCTCTCATAGCGTGCGGATCGGGTCAGTATAAAGCGTCCATCGGTGGGAGTTTGTGTCGTGTGTGTCCAACCAACAGTAACACACACTCTCCTGGATCCAGTGTGTGTTTGTGCCGCCCAGGATTCCACCGCGCCGCCAACGACCTTCCTGATTCATCCTGCACCAGTGAGACACACACACACACACACTCTCTCTCACACACACACACACACACACGCTCTCTCACACACACACACACTCTCTCACACACACACACAGATGACCTCTGACCTCTGGCCTGTTCCTGCAGGACCGCCGTCGGCTCCGCGCAGCATCGTCTATCAGATCAATGATACGGTGGTGACGCTGGAGTGGTCAGAGCCGCTGGACCGCGGCAGTCGCTCGGATCTGTCCTACAGCGTGGAGTGTGTGCGCTGCAGAGGCTCCGGCTGCGTCCCCTGCGCAGACAGTGTCTCCTACAGGCCGGGGCAGGTGGGTGTGACCGGGAGGCGGGTCATCATCCACGGGCTCCTCCCACACACCACCTACACCTTCACCGTCATCTCCCAGAACGGAGTGAGCGCTGTCAGTCACACAAGCCCCGCCTCCAGCTCCGTCAACATCACCACCAGCAGAGACGGTCAGCACGCTCATAACACTTTAGAGGGGTCATGACATGGATTTTTTTATTGTTTTAATATGTTCCTTGAGGTTTATGTACAATAATGTTTTTTGCACAAAAAGAGATTTTGATTGAGAAATTGAGATTTATACATCATCTGAAAGCTGAATAAATAATCTTTCCATTGATGTATGGTTTGTTAGGATAGAACAATATTTGGCTGAGATACAACTATTTGAAAATCTGGAATCTGAGGGTGCAAAAAAATCTAAATATTGAGAAAATCATCTTTAAAGTTGTCCAAATGAAGTTCTTAGCAATGCATATTACTAATCAAAAATTAAGTTTTGATATATTTACGGTAGGACATTTACAAAATATCTTCATGGAACATGATCTTTACTTAATATCCTAATGATTTTTGGCATAAAAGAAAAATGTATAATTTTGACCCATACAATGTATTGTTGGCTATTGCTACAAATATACCCCAGCGACTTAACACTGCTTTTGTGCTGCAGGGTCACAAATATATGGAAAAATTATCATTTTCAACCCTCATTCTGACCCTCTGTCTAAAATGAGCTGTTTTAAGGGGTGTGTCCTTTAAGGCTTCTCAGTATTCAGCCACTGTTCTGATTGGCTGTCATCATTGCATAGGAAACAGGATCAATGCCCCCTCGCTATTGCATGTGAGTGTTTTGACAACATGATCAAAATAAATCGGTCATTTCCAGACGAAGCATTATGAAATCATTTACTTACAGTTTGTGATGCAGATCTAGTGCCGCTTCATCTTTCAACAGATGTTTCTTTGTGATTCTCCATGACACTGTGCCTCGATTACAAAACAAAATCCTCCGACACGATCCGGGACGCCATTAAAAATAAACTATCCTCTTGTTCCTTACGCTGAGATTCTTCTGATATCTGTACAAACACGTGAACGAGCTGTTTAAACCAAACGCGTCAAAGCAAATGTTCTTTCACTGCATTTGTCCTGACGACAGACTATATATATACTGTATACTGTATCCAGTGTAGATAAGATAGTGCAGTGATTGTCATTTCTGTTTGCTGTTGATGCGACGCGACACTCGCATTCAGCGTGATCAAGTGTTAGCCGTTAGCAAGTGAACGCCAGTGGGCGGAACCTATGCTGAAAGGAAGACTATTCGTCGATGTCTTGCTCTGGAGGCGTGTTTATGCAAATGTTTGTGCCCCTGTGACATCATCTTGCGCCTCAGATCCAAACGAGCCGTTTTTGGAGCTCGATTAAATAAATGCTTTGTTTATAATGAGGAGGATGTTTTAAGCTATGAAACTTGCAGGATATTTTAATGGTACAAAGAACACTTATATGGCAAAAGATCAAGGCAAAATTTGATTACTCGTGTCATGACCCCTTTAATAATCATTAATTCTGTAAAAACAGAGAAGTCCATGCTACAAGTTGTGATTATAGTTATGAAGCGTGTGTGTGCGTGCGTGCGCAGTGGCCGTTGAAATGTAAACAAAGAGTGTCTTGAGCTATGAATGAGAAAGATCTAAGTAATAAAACTTTTCTCAGGGATGGCAAGTAAATTAATGAGACCTATTCAGACCTTTAGTTTGGAGGAGTGCAACGAGTGTGTGTGTGTGTGTGTGTGTGTGTGTGTGTGTGTGTGAGTGTCCACCTGTGCCTGACCCCTGACCTGTGTGCTGTAGGATCAGGATGACGGATGGCAGTACATCAGCAGTAAAAGCAACTCGGTGGTTCTGAACGATCTGACCCGCGCGTCACAGTACCAGGTGCAGGTCAGAGCCAGAACCGCATACATGAGAGAGTGATGCAGACACATGAGCGATCGTGACGCCACCAGAGAAACATGTTATTAGAGTTAACATGAGTTTAGTTGTTTACTGTTGCCAGGCAACAGCCTGATGCATTGCTGCATGCACAGAAAATGTGCTTCATGTGGCGACATTTACATGACCTGTTTGTATTGTTATTTTGACTAAACTCAAAAATATGTCCGTAAACTCACCTGATAACAAGGTTACATCAACAAAAGTCATTTTTGAGAGTTTAATCAGGGAGGAAAAAACTCCTGAAATCCATCTACTCTAAGATCTGAACATATGTGTAGCAAAATATGATTGAGAAAGAAAGTAAATAATATTTATTTATAAAAAAAAAATATGCTAAATAATATAAAATAATTTTTACATAATTAAATATTTATAATTGAGATATAAAGTCAATAATATATACTTATAATTAAAAGAATAAATAAAATAAATAGTTTGCATATTATTTTCAATTGACAAATAAAGTAAATAATTGAATTTTGTATCATGAAATATTATTTATGATTGACAAATAGTAAATTGACTAAAAACTTGCTTAAGTCTAAGCCAGTCAGAACTAAATGGCCACTAAAATCAGTCTGTTTGTAGGTTTATCTCAAGATTTGGTGTTGCAGTGCATCCTGAAAATCCAAATCATCAGCCACTTCAAACCAAAATATATATATAAAAATAACAAAAAAACTTAAATTCCTTTTATTTCAGCTGTATGCCAAGGCAGTTTCATTTAGTTTATGTTGAAGTACTGAAATAACCTAAACTAAAACTTAATAAAAACTATTTTAAATATATTTATTTTTTTATGATATCAGTTACGAGTCTTTAAATTATAAACAAGTTGTCACTGTTTTTTTCTGTATCTAAATAGTTATTGGTTTTTATTTAAGTTTTAGTTATTTAATACATCAACTTAAACTAAATGAAAATGACATGTTTCTTTGGCAACTAGCTGAAATAAGTTTTTTAATATTTTACTTAATGTCCTTTAACTTTTTTTTTTTTAAGTAACATGTTTTGCGTTTACGTTTATTCATTAATCAGGCTTTTTATCCAAAGCGACTTACAAATGAGGAACACAACAAGCAGTTCATCATAAAGAGACAAATAACCCTGAGAAAAGCCGATACGGTTTCAGACATTGTTCAGATGTTTTGTTGTGGTTGTGGTTTAATTGTGTGTGTTTGTGTGTGTGTGTTTCTCACAGGGATTAAAGTGTACATCGATCCGTTCACATACGAGGATCCGAACGAGGCGGTGAGGGAGTTCGCTAAAGAGATCGACGTGTCGTTTGTGAAGATCGAGGAGGTGATCGGTGCCGGTGAGAACCGTGTGTGTGATTGTTGAGCGCAGGTGTGGCGCGGGGCTCGTGTTTCTGCGTCAACAGCAGTAATATGGGCCACACACACCTGATGAAAGCACGCCTCACGTTACGCTATTGTGTGTGTGTGAATCTGATAGTCTTCATATGTGATCTGTGTGCAGGTGAGTTCGGTGAGGTGTGTCGCGGCCGGCTCAAGGTCGGGTCAGCTGTGTCGCCCGCTCTCACCCATCTCTCTGTCTGTCTGATGTCGGGTCAGCTGTGTCGCCCGCTCTCACCCATCTCTCTATCTGATGTCGGGTCAGATGTGTCGCCCGCCCTCACCCATCTCTCTGTCTGTCTGATGTTGGGTCAGATGTGTTGCCCGCTCTCACCCATCTCTTTCTCTATCTGATGTCGGATCAGATGTGTCTCCCGCTCTCACCCATCTCGCCGCCTGTCTGATGTCGGGTCAGATGTGTCGCCCGCTCTCACCCGTCTCTTTCTCTGTCTGATGTCGGGTCAGATGTGTCTCCCGCTCTCACCCGTCTCTCTGTCTGTCTGATGTCGGGTCAGATGTGTCGCCCGCTCTCACCCATCTCTCTGTCTGTCTGATGTCGGGTCAGATGTGTCGCCCGCTCTCACCTGTCTCTCTGTCTGTCTGATGTCGGGTCAGATGTGTCGCCCGTCCTCACCCATCTCTCTGTCTGTCTGATGTCGGGTCAGATGTGTCGCCCGCTCTCCCCCGTCTCTCTCTCTGTCTGATGTCGGGTCAGATGTGTCGCCCGCTCTCCCCCGTCTCTCTCTCTGTCTGATGTCGGGTCAGATGTGTCGCCCGCTCTCCCCCGTCTCTCTCTCTGTCTGATGTCGGGTCAGATGTGTCGCCCGCTCTCCCCCGTCTCTCTCTCTGTCTGATGTCGGGTCAGATGTGTCGCCCGCTCTCCCCCGTCTCTCTCTCTGTCTGATGTCGGGTCAGATGTGTCGCCCGCTCTCCCCCGTCTCTCTCTCTGTCTGATGTCGGGTCAGATGTGTCGCCCGCTCTCCCCCGTCTCTCTCTCTGTCTGATGTCGGGTCAGATGTGTCGCCCGCTCTCCCCCGTCTCTCTCTCTGTCTGATGTCGGGTCAGATGTGTCGCCCGCTCTCCCCCGTCTCTCTCTCTGTCTGATGTCGGGTCAGATGTGTCGCCCGCTCTCCCCCGTCTCTCTCTCTGTCTGATGTCGGGTCAGATGTGTCGCCCGCTCTCCCCCGTCTCTCTCTCTGTCTGATGTCGGGTCAGATGTGTCGCCCGTCCTCACCCATCTCTCTGTCTGTCTGATGTTGGGTCAGATGTGTTGCCCGCTCTCACCCATCTCTTTCTCTATCTGATGTCGGATCAGATGTGTCTCCCGCTCTCACCCATCTCTCTGTCTGTCTGATGTCGGGTCAGATGTGTCGCCCGCTCTCACCCGTCTCTCTCTCTGTCTGATGTCGGGTCAGATGTGTCGCCCGCTCTCACCCATCTCTCTGTCTG
>NW_015643186.1:191537-194821 GCF_001515625.1 Sinocyclocheilus rhinocerous | reverse complement strand
TGTGTCGCCTGCTCTCACCCGTCTCTTTCTCTGTCTGATGTCGGGTCAGATGTGTCTCCCGCTCTCACCCGTCTCTCTGTCTGTCTGATGTCGGGTCAGATGTGTCGCCCGCTCTCACCCGTCTCTCTGTCTGTCTGATGTCGGGTCAGATGTGTCGCCCGCTCTCACCCGTCTCTCTGTCTGTCTGATGTCGGGTCAGATGTGTCGCCCGCTCTCACCCGTCTCTCTGTCTGTCTGATGTCGGGTCAGATGTGTCGCCCGCTCTCACCCATCTCTCTGTCTGTCTGATGTCGGGTCAGCTGTGTCGCCCGCTCTCACCCATCTCTCTATCTGATGTCGGGTCAGATGTGTCGCCCGCCCTCACCCATCTCTCTGTCTGTCTGATGTTGGGTCAGATGTGTTGCCCGCTCTCACCCATCTCTTTCTCTATCTGATGTCGGATCAGATGTGTCTCCCGCTCTCACCCATCTCTCTGTCTGTCTGATGTTGGGTCAGATGTGTCGCCCGCTCTCACCCATCTCTCTGTCTGTCTGATGTTGGGTCAGATGTGTCGCCCGCTCTCACCCATCTCTCTGTCTGTCTGATGTCGGGTCAGATGTGTCGCCCGCTCTCACCCATCTCTTTTTCTATCTGATGTCGGGTCAGATGTGTCTCCCGCTCTCACCCATCTCTCTGTCTGTCTGATGTCGGGTCAGATGTGTCGCCCGCTCTCACCCATCTCTCTGTCTGTCTGATGTTGGGTCAGATGTGTCGCCCGCTCTCACCTGTCTCTCTCTCTGTCTGATGTCGGGTCAGATGTGTCTCCCACTCTCACCCGTCTCTCCGTCTGTCTGATGTCGGGTCAGATGTGTCGCCCACTCTCACCCGTCTCTCTGTCTGTCTGATGTCGGGTCAGATGTGTCGCCCGCTCTCACCCATCTCTCTGTCTGATATCGGGTCAGATGTGTCGCCCGCTCTCACCCATCTCTCTGTTTGTCTGATGTCGGGTCAGATACAAGGCTCGAAATTGCTACCATTTTGGTCGCATATGCTTCCGAAATTTAATCTGTGTGACCTCAAAATATATTTGGGAGCATTTGTGCGAGTGTATATAATTGTTATCGTGAGACCTGTTTTAATTTCTCTAAAAACGTTCAGATTATGTGCCTTCTGATTGCTGATACGGTGACCTGTCTGCCGTTCTATGAAACGTTAGGCTACATAACCAATTAAACTTCATCTTTATATTCTTAACTTTAATGCAGATTTTAGATTGGTTAATATTAGCTGTCAATCACCCAGTCACTGCTTTCCGCTGTCAGGTGACAGGGAGCTACCGTGGGGAATGAAAAAGGCTGAAGAAGAGAGAAAATTAAAAAAAGAAACACTGACAGATTTCTTTTGTGAACCACCTAAAGTTACAAATAATGGTGCTGGTGATAGCGATCATGTGGTGAATGTTGATCCACCAGCCGAATAGAAGGCGTACAGTTTTCGGAGAGAGTGGTTGAAAGACTTCTAGTGGCTCCGCTATGAAAATGGTTCTATGCACTGCGTTCACTGTAAAGCCTTTGGGACGGAGTTTGCAGGTAACAGCGTTCGAAAATCTACATATTTCGTAATTGTTGTTTTACGATTTGCGGTTTGACATTTACTTGATTAGCTTGTTCAGGTGTGTTTGATTAGGGTTAGAGCTAAACTCTGCAGGACAGCGGCACCCCGACGTTGCCTATCCCTGATATAGTTAATCAGTATCACAAGAAGATTGCTGTTTCCTCCAAAAATCAGCCTGCTTACAAATGTGATATTGATTTTATACAACTGTTCAATAAAAAAGAAGTTAATATTAAGAGATTTACGTTTTAGACACTCTATTGGCTGTTCAATACAAAATCTGCATTGAAGTTAAGAATGTAAGGATAAAATCTGTTAATATATAATTTGTAGTTGTGATGCTCCTAAATTTTTGAAGTTGGGAGCACCAGTGCTACCAAGTAAAAAAGTTAATTTCGAGCCCTGAGATGTGTCGCCCGCTCTCACCCGTCTCTCTGTCTGTCTGTCTGATATTGGGTCAGATGTGTCACCTGCTCTCACCTGTCTCTCTCTCTGTCTGTCTCACCCGCTCTCACCCGTCGGTCTCTCTGTCTGTCTGTCTGTCTGATATTGGGTCAGATGTGTCGCCCACTCTCACCCGTCTCTCTCTGTCTGTCTGATGTTGTGTCAAATGTGTCACCCGCTCTCACCCGTCTCTCTCTCTGTCTGTCTGATGTCGGGTCGGATGTGTCACCCGCTCTCACCCGTCGGTCAGATGTGTCGCCCGCTCTCTCTGTCTCTCTGTCTGTCTGATGTCGGGTCAGATGTGTCGCCTGCTCTCACCCGTCTCTCTCTATGTCTGTCTGATGTCGGGTCAGATGTGTCGCCCGCTCTCTCTGTCTGTCTGTCTGTCTGATGTCGGGTCAGATGTGTCACCCGCTTTCTCTGTCTGTCTCTGTCTGTCTGATGTCGGGTCAGATGTGTCGCCTGCTCTCTCTGTCTGTCTCTCCGTCTCTCTCTCTGTCTGTCTGATGTTGGGTCAGATGTGGGGTCAGATGTGTCGCCCGCTCTCACCCGTCTCTCTGTCTGTCTGCAGCTGAACGACGGTCAGTTCACGCCCATCCAGCTGGTGGGGATGCTGCGTGGGATTGCGTCTGGTATGAAGTACTTGTCGGAGATGAGTTATGTTCACCGGGATCTGGCGGCGCGTAACATCCTGGTCAACAGTAACCTGGTGTGTAAGGTGTCTGACTTTGGCCTGTCCAGATTCCTGACGGAGAACTCGTCTGACCCCACATACACCAGCTCACTGGTGAGGATCTGCTGCTGTCACACACACGCACAGTCCAACCAACATTTCATTATTTTTTTGTGATTAAAATGACTGATTTTGTTATGGTAATTTCCAGAGTTTTGCTGACAATTTGCAGCGTTTTTTATAATTATAATAAAACTTTTTTTTTTTTTTTGTGATGAAGATGACTGATTTTGTGTCATAAATAGGGATGTAACAATTCACTCAACTCACGATTCGATTCGATTCACGATTGTTTTTTAACAAAATGAGATTTAAGACAAATTATAAATTAAATGTGTCCTTTTATTATTGCTTGGACAAAATGCGGCACGTTTCTTTGTGAAATTGAAATATAACACTATAATATACTAATATAGCACTTACATATTATTGCTCTTTTGTTGGTTTTGATTGCTTCTATTGTCCTCATTTGTAAGTCGCTTTGGACAAAAGCGTCTGCTAAATGACAAAATTT
>NW_015643186.1:188938-191353 GCF_001515625.1 Sinocyclocheilus rhinocerous | reverse complement strand
ATTTGAAGCAAAAACAGAATGGTTTGACTTCAGTTTTGTGAAACTATAAATAAAAATATCTGCATGAAACAGAGGAGCTGAATGAGATGCAGATTCACTCTCTGCCAGCAGGTGGCGCTTAAAGCGTTTCCTTGGTTTCCGCTGCAAAAACAAAGCAGCGCTGCACTTACTTTAATATGCATTATACAGAGGCAAGAGGAAAAGAAAAAATACCATCTAAACTTTTCTAAAGACAGTAAGTTCCCCTCAGACATGCATTCATATAAACTCCTACCTCTAAATGAATCGTGATTTGTTTAGCATCTCAACCGATTTGAATCGTCACATATTTGAATCGATTTTCAACCGGCTCGCTGTTAATCATTACATCCCTAGTCAGAAAGTTCCAGAATTTATCAGAACATTTACATTATTTTTCAAATTATAAGAAAACAATGATTTTGTGAGTTTTCTAGTCAAAATGACTCTTTTTGTGGCTGTAATTTCCAGAATTTTGCAGAAAATTTGATTATTTTTTTTTTGTCGCAATTGCAGATTTCTTGTCACTTTTTTATGATAAAATTGACTGATTTCGTGGTGATAAGTTACAGAATTGTACAGAAACTTTGCCTTGTTCTTCATAATTAGAATAATGCATTTTTGTGATATGCCATATTAACATTTTTACCATGTTACATATAACAATAGATATTCAATATTCATACATGACAGAAAAACAACAAAAGTAGTCATTTATTTGATAATGTTTTGTTTTACCAAATTCTGACACAATTATTAAACTAGATAGTTACTTTGTTATTTAGTATTTTTGTTTTGAGTGTTTTAGTATTCATGTAGACACACAGAAAATGAAATAATGGCATGTAAAGTAAGACCGCATACTCACAGCAGAGAATGGTGGTGTTATGATGTTGGTGATGTGTGTGAGCTCAGAATCTGTGTGTGTGTGTCTCAGGGCGGGAAGATCCCGATCCGCTGGACGGCTCCTGAAGCCATCGCCTTCCGTAAGTTCACCTCGGCGTCAGACGTCTGGAGTTACGGCATCGTCATGTGGGAGGTGATGTCGTTCGGAGAGAGACCGTACTGGGACATGAGCAACCAGGACGTGAGTGAGGTTTCAGAGCGCCATATACACACACACACACACACATAGAATTCTAAATATTCATAAAAACTATAGTATTTTAATATGAAAAACGAATTTAAAAATAAACAACTAAATTACTAAAACTTTAACGAAAGTAAAATGAAAATCAAATGTAAAAATAAAAACTAATGCAAAATATTAATTCAAGCTATATATACATTTTTAAAAAACTCAAAACTAATAACAATGACAAGAGCAACAAAATAATAAACTCTAACTAAAAGTATAATGAAAACAAAATATTAAAATAAAAATATATATATAAAAAAATGAAATATTAATAAAAATTGTATAGACGTATTTAAAAACAACTAACAAAAATGTGACGACACACTTAAATGACGAAAGAAACTCATGACTAAAACGTTTTACTACATTTTAAAGTGAACCTTAAAATATAAAAAGAAAATCTGATCCTAAATATGAACACAATGATTGTAGAGACTGTACTGATTTAATGATGGTCCTGTGGTTTGTCCAGGGATCTTCTGCGGATCGGCGTGACTCTAGCAGGACACCAGAAGAAGATTCTGTCCAGCGTCCAGACGCTGCGGGTCCACGGCGCCCTGCGATACTGACGCTTCCCAGCATTCCCTGCTTACAGATCAGACCGATCGACCAATCACTGAGGAGCACCACTGAACCAGCCAATCAGTGTCCCGTCTGTGTTTGTTCTCTTGGTTTCACTCGGACTGATGTTCTCAGGAGCGTCTCCTGAAGAGACATCACAGGAGGACGTGTTACTGTTGCCGTGGCGACGCCGATGCATTCTGGGAGCTTAATCGGGTCTTCACATTGAAGATTCATTATAATTATTATTATAAAGTGAGATTATTATTTTGTACGTATCAAAACAGCACAAATAATGAACGAATGTTTGTTTAGCAAATGGACTGTGGGAGCTGTCAATCAAATCGAGTGTAATCTGTGTGACCAATCACATTAAAGATCTGCACTGGCCCCTCCCACCACCTCCAGTGTGTGTGTTTGTATGTGTGTGTGTGTGTGTGTGTGTTTTAATGACCAATCAGCATCAACACAGCTACTTAAAGACGACTAACATTAAAAACACTGGATTACCTCACTGTTAAACATCAGCACTCAACACAACAACGATCTAAACTAAACAATGCTCAAATGTGTCTCATTTTTAGTGTTTTATTGTTGTTTAACTGTAGAGATGCAGTAAGTTTGTTTGTGTGTGTGTGTGTGTGTGTGTGTGTGAGAGTGTGTGTGAGAGAGAGTGTGTGTGTGTGTGTGTGTGTGTG
>NW_015643186.1:180335-185212 GCF_001515625.1 Sinocyclocheilus rhinocerous | reverse complement strand
GTTCTTGGTTTTTGCTAATATTATTAAATTAGCAACTTTTGAATGTTCTGAAACAATTAGTAGCATTTAAAAATCATTAGATGAATGTCCAACTTATACAGTATGTTTAAAAAAAAAAAAACATTGAACAAATTATGTTTTTGAAAGAACATTTTGAGAACATTATTAAAGAACAGATAACTGTGAACAAATGTTATATTAACATTACTGGAAGAAATTTTGTTCATAACTTTGAGAGAGCCTTGCCAGAACATTCTAAGAACATTTCTTGTTACACTCTTAAAAATAAAGGTGCTTAAAAGGTTCTTCACAGCGATGCCAAAGAAGAAGCATTCAGTCAAAGCTTCTTTAAAAACCATCTCTTTCTTACCTTTTTATAATCTGAAGAACCTTCTTTCGCCACAAATAAGCTTTTGTGAAACAGAAAGGTTCTTCAGATGTTAAAGGTTCTTTATGGAACCATTTAGACAAAAAAGGTTCTTCTATGGCATCACTGTGAAGCACCTTTATTTTTAAGAGTGTTGCTTTACTCATAAATTGAAAGCCCTGGCGTGTGAAACTGGATTTCTGGATCTTAGTTTCTACGACTGAGAAATAAATACTTCTTACACCAAATACAAATAACGTTAGATAATACTCATACTTACTTTTCACCTCAGTGTATAAATAGTCACTACATAGTCATGACAAAAACCAAAAAACATAACCGAAATGTTTTTATTTTGAGTCTGTGCAAATATGTGGGTCAAAGTGAGCCCTAACACAATAGAAATGGATGGAAATTATTACATTTCTTACATATGTTATATTTGTAGTCTCTTCTAGTGTCAGTTTTTGGCAAATTGCACAAAACCAAAGTGGGTTGATTTGAGCAACAGACAGGAACGCAGGACTCGGACTGAAGCCGAACGAAGGGTTCTTCAGTGTTGAGGTTCAGCAGCAGATCCAGTGATGTAGTGTGAACTGAACTCAAGTCACTTCTCTTCTGTAATCGATGACGGTCCGGCCGCTTTCAGTCTTGATTATAAAGCAGACAGATGAGGAATATAAACTGCGTGACAAACCTCCCATCATGCCGAGCGATTCAGTTACAGTGTCTGTGTGCGTGTTTATGCTCTCAGATGATATTTTAATATCAGTCGGATGTTCTGGTGCGTTGGGTTTATATTACTGAGTCAGAAAGAAACAAAGCTGAGGTCTGATTATCGTACAGTGTTCGAGAGGATTTGAATGTGTTTGTGTGTTTTGGAGACTCGTCTGTGATGAAGTGAGCTCATAATAATCAAGTTCACATCTGTTATTTAAGAGCGCGCATGAATATTGTGCATCTGCTTGAAACACAGGTTAAACTGTTTAATTCTACTTGAAATTTGGTGATTTTCTCTTTAGGTTTATGAATGTGCAAGATTTTGTTACGACTTTTGTGTTGCAGGTCAATTTGAGCCACACTTGTGTGTGTGTGTGAATGTAAACGGATGAGCGTATGGAAAGATCAGACAGGCAGAGAGACAGACACATGGAGGCTTGCAGCGCTAATTGAAAACTCATGCTGAAACCACAAAATCGTGTTTGACATGTTTGAACCGTGACTGTGTGTGTGTATGTGTGTGTGTGTGTGTGTGTGTGTGTGACCGAGTGTGTCTGTCATAAGGGCTGGGGTATTTCACGCGCACACACACACACACACACACACACACACTCACATATATACATATTTTACATATAACATTTTATTTCAGCTAGCTGCCAAGACAAAATTTCTCATTTTCATTTAGTTTAACTTGATGTTCTAAAATAACTAAAACTAAATAAACCAAAATTAATAAATAAAACATAACAAAAAAACAGACATTTTAAAATCATAAAAATGACAAAAACACAAGATTTCTAAAACTTCAACTAAACTATAAGAAAAATATAAAAGTACCACAGAGGTGGTCTTGTTGGTCAGTTAAGCTCAGATTCATTGGTTAGCAGCTGCCGGGGTCGGGTTGGTTAACCCTAGAGGTCGTGACCTCTGACGTCAGTGTGAAGGAATCTCAGAAAGTCACAGTGAAGTGAACTGGAGCTCTGTCCGTCTGCAGTGACGTGTGCACCGCTCATACACACACAACCACACTGCAGCACACGTCAATACAGCATAGAACAGATGGAATTTTTCAATACAAATATTTAGAGTACCTTGAAATGATTTTTAAATGTGATGGTGTTGGAAAGAGTAATGCAAGTGTTGATTGATTACTGCCACGAGCAAAGCATCACTGTGGTATTTAGAAAAAACATTTGGAAAACATGATCAAATGTTTCATTTGTATGTGGAGATATAACGGTCCATATTAGATCTGTCTCATATGAAATATTTAAATAGTCATATCATTATTCTAATGAAATGCATCAGTCATCATTATATCTTATAATATGTTGTATGAAATTAATTTAAACTCAGGTGTAAAAGTGTAAAAATATACTGAGGATATCATGAAAACTTCAAAGGGAAAAAAATCATTCACATAATTAGGGCAAAATCCATCAAATTCAAAAATTTGTAACAAAAGAATAAGGATATATAATATTTTTGGTTTGGTAAATTTCATTAACTTAATTTTAGTCCCAAAAATGTTGCAAAAGTAAACTACACATTTTTTTTATAGTTTTAGTCTAATGTTTTTATTGTCAGGATTACATTTAATCATATAGCAGACGTTTTTATCCAAAGCAACTTACAAACGAGGAAAAGGAGCAACAATATGTAAGTGCTGTACACATAGCAAGTTTCTTTTTTTGTTTTCTTGCCAAGAGAGCATTGCAAGATAGAACAAGAGCTTGAACAAGGCCTCTCCAAGATACCTTGAAGGACCTATCTGAGAGGCAAGACTCAAACCCCTGGAGTGCTATCTTATTATCATTGAGATACTATTAAAATGTTTTTTCAATATTTTTAATTATTTTGTTTTAATTTGAGTTTTTTTTTTTGTAATTGTGCTGTGTTTTGTTATTTTTATACGTTTGTTTTAGTTTTTTTGTCCGACTGCATCTTATAAATCTTATGTTCCTTAAATCGTATGGTATTTTATAAGTATATCCTACACTTATTTGTTGAAATCACTTTTTGAAGGGGAAGCAGTGGAAAACTGCTCAGAAACGGCCCTGTCCGTCTGTCTTCAGCAGCGCTCACCTGTAAAATCCGCTTTCCTGTCTTTTCATTCTTTCATTCCTGTGTTTTTCACTCTCTTTCCTTCCCTGTGGAATGTCTCTCTCTCACTCACACACACACACACACACACACCTGTGTTCTCAAGTAATGAAGGTAGCTGTCAGTCAGCGTGTGATTGGCTGAGAGATAAACTCACTGAGGGTCATGTGACTTCCTGCTGCTGTTTCCATAATGACATCAATTAAGAACAGATCCGGCTCACGAGACACCCGATACACACACACACACACACAGCATGAATAGAGTTGCAGCTGAATGTCTAATATTCACTGATTACCTGAATATGATGTCAGATGATCGAAAGTTTTTCAAGATGTTTAATGTTGTATAATGTGTCTGTATGTTGATGCGCAGGTTATGAAGCATGTAAAATCACACACACACACACACACACACACACACAGACGCAGGAAGCTCTCCTGGATTTGTGATCTTGTGTGTGATTGACAGGAGGATTGTGGATGTGTAATTATATTGATGTCTGTTACATGTCACAGTGACGTGAGTGTGTGTGTGTGCACACACACTCACAGACACACAGTCACACTCACACACACACACACAGGGTGTTGGCAGTAGTTGAAACACATGAGTTTTGGGAATCATCACATATATATTTATATATTCACTCTAAACACGTGTTTTCTTTCCTCTTAATGACGGCTCTTCATCTGCTTCTCATTCTGCTCATGTTGTTTCTCATTAGTTCTTTAAAATGTCAAACTGTATCGAAACATATGAAAGCATTAGAATTAAAGCTTGTGTAAATCAAAAATATATTAGGTTTATAATGATAAAGTTTGGAATTTCTGAGTATGATAATAACAATAATAATAATTTGTATTATTATTATTATTGTTGTTGTTGTTAATCAATATGAAGAGATTATTTTCTTTTCTCTTGTGACATTTGACCTTTGACCCCTGCAGGGAGGGGCTTGAGCTCATGCATCCTGTTGGGCGTCACGGTAGCAGTTTTCACTTCCTGCTGCTCACTTCCTGTCTCTACAAACGTGTGTGTGTGTGTGTGTGTGTGTGTGTGTGTGTGCTCAACACTCAGCAGATCCATCAGGAACATTTGTCTCCTCTTATTTCTCTGCCTCATTAAACACACACACACATACCTGTCACACACACACACACACACACACACACACACACACACACACACACACAGAGAGATGTGTAACGCGTGTTGCGTGCTGTGGAGTGTTTGTTCTGTTGTGATGTGAGTTTTTTTCTCTGATCTCTGATGCTCTCTGACACTCATGAAGGGTCAGTCCAGTGAGCACTTCCTGTGGCATATCTCCACTTCCTGAAGATCTGTGTGTGTGTGCTGTGGTTTATTCCGTCAGTCCTCTGATCCGTCACTGCCCACATCTGGCAGGAATTTGTGCTGGAATGGAGGGATTTGAGAAAACCAGAGAGAGAGAGAGAGAGAGTGAAAAACGAGACTTCTGATAGAAACCAGACAGCCATCTACCCACAACCCCCCTCTCCACCCACAATGCTCTCTGGCCAAAACCCGCTTCTGAAATTAAAACAATATTACTGGAATGAAAACACGAGCAGAGCTGAATTCTTATCTGTTATGTGTGAGTGAGTGAGTGTGTCTGTGTGTGAGTGTGTGTGTGAGCGTGTGTGAGTGTGTGTGTGTGTGTGTG